>NC_056738.1:351940882-352038382 GCF_019279795.1 Protopterus annectens
GCAGACCTCTCTGCATCAAGTATAATTTCCCTTAAGAGCACACAGGAAACACATTCAGCCCAGGGTCTGGATGTCTCTATATCTGTCACCCTCCAGATCCCCAGTAAGACTCCCCACTGGTACGGCGGTAGGATTAGGTCTTCAGCTGAGTGTCCAAGTCAAGTCGTCCAGCACCCTCTCTGCAAATCCAGTACTTCAAGTCCCTGCCCCAAGTAGCTAACACACACACTGAGAGATTTAATGTTCACACAGACACACACACACATGGGAAAGGCTGGCACAGGTTTATCTGCTGTACCCCCTTCTGCCCAGAGTATAAGGTAGTTATCACTGCCACTGGACACTTCACAATCAGCTAATCTAAGGCCCTTAACAAAGGGAGTGTAATTTTACTGTGTAATATTAATACTAATACAAATGGTAGTAGTTCACCAAGATGGCTAGGATTTCTGGAGAGGGCCACACAGTGTCAACAAATAAATATAAGTATGCTCAAAGGTTAGATAGGACTAGCCACAATAAAAGTTTAAATATATTTAATAATAAATAATAAAATAACATGAAAATACTGAATATATTCGCAGTAAACCACAGAGTTCAAATCACAGAAAATATTGAAAACAACATTAATGGACAGACTCATGCAAATAAAGAAAAACAATCTCTAAACTAAGCCTCACTATATTCCTGACTGAATCTAAGAGAATTTTACTGTTCCCTAGTTAAGTTACTTACTTGGTCAAGGCAAGATGAAATACATGAGCAGTCTTTCTAGTCAGGCTCCAAACACAATACTCTATAATTTGAGACTTCGTCTAAATATAATATCCAAGATGACATGCAGAATGACCTCAACAGATCACCTGACTCTAGGTTCCCACAGTATTCCCTCTGAAGTTTGAGACAGGACTTTAGCAGACTGCTACAATACAAATTTAGAGCTTTTATGGGAATGCGTAGGAGCCAGAGACATTTACACTTCCTCCCTTCTTTACAAAAGCTAACAGAGAATGGCTGCTCCCAGACCTAGTGTTTCCAAAACTACTCAGCACTGTGCTGTTTAACAGCTCATTTACATTTTTTTTATTTTTCTTAAAATAAGTCAGCTGATTAACCATTGTTGTGCCAGTGTCCTCTAGTGAAACATATACATTTAATTCAGATACCATAATGCATGTACATTTCTCTTCATTTCAACAGGGTGTACTGTTGATATGTTTTAACACAATTAACACAAGCAAAGATCACAAATGCATTTTCAGCACAAGCATCTCTACAAATCAGCTTGCTATACAGATAACATAATTTACAAAATTCCAGCTAGATGTGCAGGCACAAGTCATATATCCACTGCCCTACTTCTGCCTGGCATGGCTGGCAGTACCTCCTATCATCACACCTAGTACCTTAAAGAGCTGCCAACCTTTGGCAGTCACATCACATATCAACATATACTAAATACAAACACAGTGGATACAGCAAAAGAGCTGTAAAAAATAAGAAAAGTTGTTGAGTCTTGATTAGTCAATTCAAGATTAGTCAATTCATCATATTGGGTGACTTCAACTGCCCAAATATAGACTGGGAGAACTACTCAAGCCCTAACTTTTCAGCCACTTGCAACGGTTCCTGAGTTCATAAACTCAAATGCCATGAAACAACTAGTCACTACTCTACGAGAGGAGAAAATATACTAGATCTCATTGTCACAAACATGGGGACAAATGCTCCACACCGGAAGTCAACCCTCACTGGTGAGATCTGATCATAAACTAATCTCTCTGGAAATCCGCATCCCGCCCCACCCCAAACAAAAACTATAGTGAAAAAACTTCTAAAGCAAACTTCACACTACTCAAGACTGGTGTGGTATCCTTCAAGGCCCCTGAGCCAGTGGAAACCACAACCCAAGCTATGAAGCCTTTACTAATGCCTTCTATGAACACCTCCAGGACTGCATGGATCAGGCAATCCCAAGCAAAACCAAGACTCTTCCACAAAGGGCAACGTCCAGTCTGGTGGACCCCAGCCATTAACAAACTTTACAATAAGAAACTTCAGGCAGGAAGAAAAGGTAAGATCCTGGAAGACATCCACTTCATTACAGAAAAGAGTCAAATCCCAAGAAGGAAGACATCCCCTGATCGCGGTCATCAAAGGCAGAAACTACGATCCCTCATAAAAGAGGGTGCCAAGGACTCAAGACAGAAACTTGAGAAAGAAAAATTGTAAAGGACTCCAAAAGATATACAAGGCATTCTTTATTTATGTCAAGAATCTAAGTGGCCACAAGGCGTTCTTTTATGTCAAAGTCTAGTGGCATGAATATGCTCAGAGTTAGTGCTGGATATCAGAGTTAGTGCAGAATGGCGCAAAATACAAACCGACTGATATCGGCGAACATCTAGTTTCCGACTGATATCGCGAACATCCAGGCGAACAGGTTCAGCACAAACCCCCTCTCTCCCCCTCTCACCCCAAAGGGCCCCTGAACTGCACCAGAAGAATGCCGACCCCTCAACTCACAGACCTCGGTTAAACCAGCCCTCTCCAAAGCCAAAAACACAGCATCAATGGGACTGGGCGGCCCAGGCTGCATCTCCCTTGATCTCAAAGATGATGGCTAACCCCTCACCTAAATACACTGTTCAAACTCAGCCTCTCCACAGGCTACATACCCATAGAGTGGTGCACACAGCAGCAGGTTATGCTCCACACAAGGTGGGCCACAATTTAGAATTTATTTCTAATTCAAGCTGAAAAAGCTTGGTCTGCAAGAGCTATTGAGCACATCATCTTGGAACACATTAACAGAACATTGGGAATTGAGCACAGACATTGGGGAAACCTCAAACACCTGGACCCTACCCAGTATGACTTTGAGGCAGGGCAGATCATCTCCTAAACCTGGTGGACTTCTTTGAGACAGTTACCAAAGTTATAAATGAGGAAAAGGTGGTACAAGGAAAAAGGTGATACCTAGACCTCACAAAGGCCACAGCCTACCCTAGACACTGAGCCTTTGACACCCATTCCCCATTCTGTGGTAATATAGACAAGCTCACCAGCCTGAACATAAACCCTACATCACAAGATGGGTTTGCCAGCTGGTTGATAGACAGAACCCACATGGTGAGAGTTCTGCCGGGAGCTCGTCCGACTCTAAACCGGTTACGTGCTTTCAGGAAACAAGTCCTGGGACCCCTCCTGTTAAACCCCTACGATACACGATGGAGTCCATGAGTGAGGAGTTTAGAGAGCTGGTTCTCAGAGGTACAGGCAAGCACAGGAGGACTATGGCTGACCAAGTTCGCAGACGACTGCAAACTAGGGACTATAACTGACTCTCCGACTGACACAGACATCCTCCAAAAGGGTCTCACTGAGATGGATACCTGGTGTCAAAATCATGGCCTCAAGCTAAATGCCAAAAAGTGCATAGTCATCCCCTTTGGAAAAAAACAAAGTACCCATAAACTACCACATAGGTGGTAGTCCCCTAAATATGGAAGATGTAATGAGGGATCTGGGGACCCAAGTAGATAGTAATCTCTCCTTTGATAATCACATTGCCAAAGTGGTTAGAAAATCCTTCTATGTGGCCCACCTAATCACAAATGGGTTTGCATCCAGATCAAACGAGGTCATTGTGCCCCTCTACTC
This sequence comes from Protopterus annectens, assembly GCF_019279795.1. Lineage (NCBI taxonomy): Eukaryota > Metazoa > Chordata > Ceratodontiformes > Protopteridae > Protopterus > Protopterus annectens. The sequence continues at coordinate 351,944,546 of NC_056738.1, forward strand.
ATCAGACCCATCATAGTGTACAATGCCCCATTTGGGATGCACCTTACAAGACACCTGCAACAGCTGGGAAGACCACAGAAGTACCTCACCAAGAGGATCACTGGCCTCAAACAGATGCCCTATGCAGCTCGACTGAAGAAACTCCAGCTGTACTCGGTTGCATACTGCCTACTCAGAGGTGATCTCTTCCTGACATACAAGGTCATGTCCAACCCACAATTGATGGACATGCTCCACCTAAAGAAAACCATATCCCCATCGAGTCACACACTCTAGGGATCTAAACCTCACCACAACAATAAATAGGACATGCTGGAGGGATAGATTCCTGTCCCAGAGACTTCCCATGCTTTGGAACAAGATTTCTATCTACATTAGGCAGAGCTCCTTGCTAACACTCTCCAAGAATAACCTTGATGAGTGGATGGGAAACAGAAAGTTTAACCCGTGGATCACTTCAGTGGCTCTGCTGGACAGAGGCACAGGGAACTAATCTAAGGGGGCGGCGAAAGCCAACACATTCTGGCTAGGCTTATAAATGCCTTCGGGCAGATAGCCTAGTACCTACCTATGAACCTATGAAACTATGGAGAGGGAAGTGCACTTGGAATATGAATGAATACACTCAGTATTTCCAGATGCAGACCTCTCTGCATCAAGTATAATTTCCCTTAAGAGCACACAGGAAACACATTCAGCCCAGGGTCTGGATGTCTCTATATCTGTCACCCTCCAGATCCCCAGTAAGACTCCCCACTGGTACAGCGGTAGGATTAAGTCTTCAGCTGAGTGTCCAAGTCAAGTCGTCCAGCACCCTCTCTGCAAATCCAGTACTTCAAGTCCCTGCCCCAAGTAGCTAACACACACACTGAGAGATTTAATGTTCACACAGACACACACACACATGGGAAAGGCTGGCACAGGTTTATCTGCTGTACCCCCTTCTGCCCAGAGTATAAGGTAGTTATCACTGCCACTGGACACTTCACAATCAGCTAATCTAAGGCCCTTAACAAAGGGAGTGTAATTTTACTGTGTAATATTAATACTAATACAAATGGTAGTAGTTCACCAAGATGGCTAGGATTTCTGGAGAGGGCCACACAGTGTCAACAAATAAATATAAGTATGCTCAAAGGTTAGATAGGACTAGCCACAATAAAAGTTTAAATATATTTAATAATAAATAATAAAATAACATGAAAATACTGAATATATTCACAGTAAACCACAGAGTTCAAATCACAGAAAATATTGAAAACAACATTAATGGACAGACTCATGCAAATAAAGAAAAACAATCTCTAAACTAAGCCTCACTATATTCCTGACTGAATCTAAGAGAATTTTACTGTTCCCTAGTTAAGTTACTTACTTGGTCAAGGCAAGATGAAATACATGAGCAGTCTTTTTAGTCAGGCTCCAAACACAATACTCTATAATTTGAGACTTCGTCTAAATATAATATCCAAGATGACATGCAGAATGACCTCAACAGATCACCTGACTCTAGGTTCCCACAGTATTCCCTCTGAAGTTTGAGACAGGACTTTAGCAGACTGCTACAATACAAATTTAGAGCTTTTATGGGAATGCCTAGGAGCCAGAGACATTTACACTTCCTCCCTTCTTTACAAAAGCTAACAGAGAATGGCTGCTCCCAGACCTAGTGTTTCCAAAACTACTCAGCACTGTGCTGTTTAACAGCTCATTTACATTTTTTTTATTTTTCTTAAAATAAGTCAGCTGATTAACCATTGTTGTGCCAGTGTCCTCTAGTGAAACATATACATTTAATTCAGATACCATAATGCATGTACATTTCTCTTCATTTCAACAGGGTGTACTGTTGATATGTTTTAACACAATTAACACAAGCAAAGATCACAAATGCATTTTCAGCACAAGCATCTCTACAAATCAGCTTGCTATACAGATAACATAATTATTTACAAAATTCCAGCTAGATGTGCAGGCACAAGTCATATATCCACTGCCCTACTTCTGCCTGGCATGGCTGGCAGTACCTCCTATCATCACACCTAGTACCTTAAAGAGCTGCCAACCTTTGGCAGTCACATCACATATCAACATATACTAAATACAAACACAGTGGATACAGCAAAAGAGCTGTAAAAAATATGAAAAATTGTTGAGTCTTGATTAGTCAATTCAAGATTAGTCAATTCATCATATTGGGTGACTTCAACTACCCGAATATAGACTGGGAACATTACTCAAGCCCTAACTTTCTAGCCCAACGGTTCCTGGAGTTCATAAATTCAAATGCCATGAAACAACTAGTCACTGTTCCCACGAGAGGAGAAAATATACTAGATCTCATTGTCACAAACATGGGGACAAAATGCTCCACACCGGAAGTATATCCCTCATTGGTGAGATCTGATCATAAACTAATCTCACTGGAAATCCACATCCCGCCCCCACCCCAAACAAAAAAGACCATAGTGAAGAACTTCTCTAAAGCAAACTTCACACTACTCAAGACTGGTGTGGTATCCTTCAAGGCCCCTGAGCCAGTGGAAACCACAACCCAAGCTGCGGAAGCCCTTACAAATGCCTTCTATGAACACCTCCAGGACTGCATGGATCAGGCAATCCCAAATAAAACCAAGACTCTTTCCACAAAGGGCAAGCGTCCAGTCTGGTGGACCCCAGCCATTAACAAACTTTACAATAAGAGGAGAAAGCTATTACATGATAGAACAAAATCCATAAAGGGAAGTCACCCTGATCATTATTAGTAAAAAATACGAGCACTCATAAAATCAACTAAGGCCAATTTTGAGAGAAAAATTGCCATGGATTCAAAGGACAATCATAAGGCCTTTTCAGCTATGTTAGGGACCTGAGTGGAAACTCCCAGATATGCTCAGAATTAGTCCAAAATGATACAAAATCACTGAACCCATAGACATTGCCAACATACTGGCAGACAGGTTCAGTGCAAACTTCACCCTCTCCCCTAAAGGAGAGATAACTATCCCAGCCGAGTGTAGCCTCCCGGACATCTCAAATGCAGGTGAAAGCTGCTCTCTAAAGCTAAAACACAGCATCAATGGGACCGGATGGTGTCCCCGGCTGTGTGCTACACGAGCTAAATGAGGAATTAAACCCGCACATAAGGCAGCTGTTTAATCTCAGCCTTACCACAGGATACGTGCCCAAGGAGTGGCGTCACGGCAACTGTGGTCCCACTCCACAAAGGCGGCACCTCTACAGACCCTGGTAATTACCGCCCCATAAGCTTAACAAGTCTAGTCTGCAAAGCTATGGAGAGGATCATAATGGAGCTCATAAACAAAGATATAGGGGACTTGCAGACATTGGACCCGACCCAGTTTGGCTTTGTCAAGGGAAGATCATGCCTTTTGAACTTGGTCGACTTCTTGAAACAGTCACCAAGGCCATTGATGAGGAAAGGCAGTCCATACAGCCTACCTTGACCTTGCAAAGGCTTTTCGACACAATACCCCACTCGGGTATTGTAGAAAAACTTACCAGCTTAAATGTAAACCCATATGTCACAAGATGGGTTGCAAACTGGCTTAAGGACAGAACCCACAGGGTTAGAGTTGCTGGAGCTATGTCAGACTCCAAGCCGGTCACAAGTGGTGTCCCACAGGGTCGGTCCTTGGCCCCCTATTGTTTGGCATCTACTTCTCAGAAGTACAGGCCAACATGGGAGGACTTTGGCTGACAAAGTTTGCAGACGACTGCAAACTGGGCGCCATAGTGGAAAGTGCATCGGACACGGATATCCTTCAGAAGGGACTCACGGAAACAGATAGCTGGTGCCAGAGCCATGGCCTGAAGTTAAACGCCAAAAATGTATAGTCATACCCTTCGGGAAAAACAAGGTAACCCCAAGCTACCATATAGGTGGCAATCCACTAAGCACAGAAGAGGTTATCAGGGACCTGGGGACCCAGGTTGACAGTGGCCTTTCTTTGACACTCACGTTGCTAAAGTGGTTAGAAAGACCTTCTACATTGCCCACCTGATCATGAAGGGATTCACATCCAGATCTAGTGAGGTCATTGTTCCCCTGTACTCTTCACTTATCAGACCAATGATCGAGTACAATGCCCCATTCGGGATGTATCTCACCCGACATCTGCAGCAATTGGAGAGACCCCAAAAGTTCCTCACCAAAAGGATAAAGGGACTCCAAAATCTGTCATATGCTGCCAGATTGAAGAAACTCCAGCTCTATTCAGTCGCATACCGTCTGCTCAGAGGTGACCTGTGCCTGACATACAAGGCCATGTCCAACCCGGAATTAATGGACATGCTCCACCTCAAAAAATCCAAATCCACCAAAACCACTAGAGCAAGCGACTTAAACCTTAGTACGAATATAAATAGGACGTGCTGGAGGGATAGATTTATCACTCAGAGACTCCCTATGCTGTGGAATAGAATCCCGGTCCATGTGAGGCAGAGCACCTCGCTGACTCTGTTCAAGAGAAATCTAGACCTGTGGATGGGAGATCGTAGGTTTACCCCGGGAATCATCTCTGTGTCACTGCTGGACAGAGGCACAACAAACTAATGGGCACAGTATTTTTTCATATAAGGGGTGGCGTAAGCCACAAAAATTTGGGCTAGGCTTATAAATGCCTTAGGGCAGATAGCCTAGTATAAACCTATGAACCTATAAGAGTGTTTAACATGATTGATAGGATGTTAGATATTTTATTGTGCAGCAATACTTCCCTAGCAGAAGGATGTTTTATGTCTTACTGTACAAATCCAATGTTTTTAGTTCTGATCAGTTTGGTTTCAAATGTTAAATATAAATTAACAGAATGTTTGATATGTTATTGTATGTTATATACAATACTTCCCCAGTAAGATAAATTTAGCATTAGCTTCCCCCTCTCTCCCCACCATCTGTCCCTCAAGATATACCTGAAAACTGAGTTGCCTCCAGATGTCTCTCAAGACCAAGTCCTAAAACTGCTATCTTAACCTAAAAATACTACATTGATGGGTCCTGACAATATCCCTGGATGCATCTTAAAAAGCATGAAGCAGAATTTAACCATGTTAATTACACTGTTCAGTCTTAACCGCCATACAGCTTTTGTACCAAATGAATGGAGAACAGCTACAGTCATTCTCTTGCATAAGGGAGAACCTTCCACAGACCTAGACAGTTACAGATCCATAAGTCTGACCACTTCATATGCAAAGCTATGGAAATATTTATAATGGAATTAATTAATCAGGGCATAAGGACCCTCCAAACACTGAATCCATCCCAGTTTGGATTCATCAAGGGCAGGTCATGCTTATTCATCCTGGAGGGTTTTTTTAAAAGGTCACCAAAGCAATGTATGAAAGCAAGCCAGTACACACTGCATACCTTGACCTGGCCAGAGTTGTTGACACAATTCACCACTCAGGCAAGTAGAAAAGCTAAATAAACTGGAAATAAACCCCTGTGTCACCTGCTGGATTGCCAGTTGGCTCACAGATAGGAGGCAGATAATCAAAATCAGAAAAGTTACTTCCACAAAAAGACCAGTCACCAGTGGAGCCCCCCAGAGTTCTGTGCTGGGACCTCCCCTGTTTGGCATCTATGTTTCTGAAGTAAAAGCCAGTACCAAAGGGCTCTGGCTTACTGAGTTTGCAGATGACTGCAAGCTAGGAGCAGTCATTGAATCCCCAAATGACTTAGCCATCCTGCAGAAAGGTTTGTCTCACATAAATAACTGTTGCTAAAATCATGGGCTGAAACAAATGCCAATAAATGCATTATTCTGTCCTTTCGGAAGTCATCTACCCCAAGAAACTACCACATTGACAAAATGCCCTAAGAGACCAGGTGCTTGGATTTAGGAACTTTTGTGGACAGTGACCTAACTTCTGACCAACATGTATATGTTGTTGTAAGAAAGTCCTTCCCATTGCACAGTTTATAATCTAATCTAATCTAATATAATATAATATAATATCTTCTTCTCTTTTGGCTGTTCCCATTAGGAGTCGCCACAGTGGATCATCTGTTTCCATTTCTTCCTGTCCTCTGCATATTGCTCAGTCACACCAGCCGCCTGCATGTCCTCTCTCACCACATCCATAAACCTTATCTTAGGCCTTCCTCTTTTCCTCTTACCTGGCAGCTCCATCCTTAGCATCCTTTTCCCAGTATACCCATCATCCCTTCTCAGCACATGTCCAAACCAACGCAATCTCGCCTCTCTGACTTTGTCTCCAAACCGTCCAACCTGAGCTGACCCTCTAATATACTGATTCCTGTCCATCCTTGTCACACCCAGTGCAAATCTTAACATCTTTAACTCTGCCACTTCCATCTCTAATATATAATATAATATAATAAAATAATAATATATAATATAATAATATAATATAATAACAGTATAATAGTATAGTTTATAATAGGGGATTGTGTCTAGATCTAGGGATGTCAATGTCCCCCTTTACTCAGCCCTCATTAGTCCAGCCATTGAATATAATGCTCCCTTTGGCATGTATCTGTCCAGACATATGCAATGACTGGAACGACCACAGAGATACCTTACTGAAAGTATACAAGGCCTAAATAACATGTCCCACATGGACTGGCTCAAAGCCCTGTCACTATAGTCAGTATCCTAAAGACTGCTAAGAGGTAGCCTGTGTCTTGCATATAATGCATCCTCCAACCCATTACTAATGGATTTACTACACAACAGTAAGTCAAATGGCATCAGAAATACTCTGTCTAGCAATCTAAACCTCTACTGCAGCATGAACAGAATGTTTTGGAAGGACAGGTATATCTCACAGATGATACCGCTGCTGGGGAGCAGACACCCCAGCCACGTAAAACAAAGTTCATCCCTGTTCATATTCGAGCGCCAGTTAAATCTGTGGATAGGAAACAGAAAATGTACCACAGGACTGCCCCCTGTACTGCAATGGACAGAGGCAGCTCCTAAATGCGTAATCCCATGCATAGGTCCCCTCAGATTATCTAAGGTATGTTCCCAGTTATTCTCATTAGGGATACTATATAAATATCAACCTTTGAATGGTTAAGGCCAGTCTATAACCAAATGGGATTGGTTATTTCGAGCACAAAAAGGGAAAATGACTCGGCTTAAAATGACCTGCAAGGGGAGATTCCTAATACTTACCTATGAAAATCTAAAAGGATGTTTGATACATTACTGTGCTGATATTATTTACCATATTTCCCTAGGAGTATAGCACATGAAATGACAAGTAAGACGTTATTATCCATTCACCATATTCTACACAGATATATTTACATTAAAACTATAATAGGTTACCGACGGTCAAAATGAGAGTAAATGTCTTGCAGAAGACTCAGATTGTAACAACAGTATTATGATTACACAAAACCTGTGAGTAGGAATGAACTTCCTATGGGACTACGAGCTGAACATGGGGGAATAAGGACAGTAACTGCTTCAGCCAGTGAGTCATTATTTTGCTTCTGCAGGTCAAAACACAAACTACATCAGCTAACAGGGGAGCAAGATAAGGAAGCAATGAAGGCAATTTTCATGGGAGTGTGTGTGTGTGTGTGTGTGTGTGTGTGTGTGTGTGTGTGTGTGTGTGTGTGTGTGTGTGTGTGTGTGTGTCTTTGTTAAGCATCACTTTGATGTCTGGTTATACACAGCTTATCATTCACATCTAAACAGTCATAATGTGGATGTTCCCTTTGCATTTGAGAAACTGCTCAGATTTATAGTTAATGTACCTTCACTGTATTAGCAAAAGCCATGGTTGCGTCTTTAGATAACTATTCTGCATTATCTGGTTATACAGTTACGCAAATCACATTTTGAGGGAAGATAACTGTATTTTTTATTAATCAGTATAATGTGGTATTTGTGATGTAAGACTGTGTCCCACAGCACTGGCTAATACAGTTGCTGCCACAAGCTCAAAATACTAAAAGCACTACATCCCTAAACAGGTGACACAAAAGGGTAACAAAACATATAAAAGTCTTCTTTGCATTCTGTTGATGTTGAGGTAAGGTCAAACCCCCAAGATATATATATATATATATAGAGAGAGAGAGAGAGAGATAATAAACTCAGTAATCCATAATGAAAAAACAAAGCACAAGATTCCTTTACGAAGCAAAAACCAGGACACCTGGCAGAGTAAGGTAATAAGTGCTTTCATTCCCTTTATTCACAGTAACAAAACGGAACTTCATCAGATAACATAACCTTACCCATTTCCTCCTTTTATACAACTCCCAAAAATTGTATACACCAATTAAAACAGTTGCATTTACATTTACATTATTAAACCTGAATATGCCACAAGTTCCCACTAAACAAAACATGTGAGTTTAAATATACTAAAAACTCTTTTGATTTTTGATATATATATATATATATATATATATATATATATATATATATATATATATAAGTTGGAACATGCTTATAAAACATGTTTAGCATTTAATAAAACATTTACATGGGTCTTAATTCAGTGGAACTGAAAAAAATCATACTATTTAAACCCTGAAATTATACAATTATATTTCCCTACAACCCTTCACCATTTATTCCTATAAAATTATCAGTTGTTGGACTTCAAATCAATTCTTCTCTTAAATTCAAAAGACTACTGATAGATATTCTATGGTTAATTCCAGGGAAACTAGTGGCATTTAACAATACCTGCCAATGTGTCTCCCTGTATTTTAAAAAGTTGGACCAGTTACCCCCTCTCTCCTGTCTTTTAACTTTTTTCAACACACAAAAAAGGAACTTCTTAAAATCTTTCAACCCACACTATGCCAGGATAAGGCATTAGTTTTGTCCTGCCTCCTTACTGCATAAATATGCTGGTAAATTCTCTTTTTTAACTGATTTTCTGTCTTTCCAATATAGAAGGCAAAACATGTCTGGCACAAGGCATATACTACTCCCCTTGTGTTATAGTTATAATTCCCTTGTAATGGAATAGTCCTTCTATAACCTTCAATTACCACATTACTAGTTTTTTAGCTACACCTACACTCTCTACATCCATTACATTTACTCATCCTTCCCAAGGGGATCCTATCCCTAGTTTTATTTCTTTCAAACAAATTCTTAATGTTGGGTCCCCTTCTATAGACTTATTTTAGGGTTATCACCCAGTTTTTCTGTCAGTCCAAATGCCCCAAAAAAACAGTTCCAGTTCTTCTCTATAATTTTACATACCTCCGGACTTTGTTGGTCAAATGTTAAAACACAACAGGTAGATTCATATTCTGTTCTATTTTCACCCATCACACTCTCTGAGTTTCTCAGTAACGGGGGGGATAGTAATCTGTTCTTTTACTCACTGTTGCCCTTCCAACAAGCCAATGGGATACCCTCTTAATCTAAACATTTCTTTTAAATTGTTCAATTCATCCCTAAACTTGTTTTCTTCTGTTATTAATGTCAATAGTCTAATCATCTGACTCTTGACCAGATTCTTTTTTTGCCAAAAGAGGTCGTCACTTCCAAAATGAAGGAAGCTGTTCAAGTAAGTAGGCTTCCTGTAAATGGATGATTCATAGCAGTCTTCACTCTTGTTTTTATATACATGAATATCCAAGTAATTTACTGCTTCATACTCCACACTACTAGTAAATGTTAAAAAAAAGTAGTGTTAATGTATCCAAAAAATTCCTCAATCTCATCCATCCTACATTCTCACAGTACCAGCATGTCATCCAGGAATCTATAATACTTGAAGATGTTCTTCCTAAATCTAGAACTCAGAACATATTTAGTCTCCCATTGCCATAGTATAATATTGGCAAACACTGGTGCTGTAGCCGCACCCATTGCTACACCCCAGGGTCTGTTTAAAATATTCCCCCGGAACCAAACAAAATTATTTTTTAACACAATTTCCATTAGGGTGGCCAACACAAAAATTGTATCATCTGAGAATCTAGTACCTTCCTTTAGTGCTTCCTGAAAGTACTCCATCCCCTCCTCATGTGGTATGGTCAAAAACAAGTCCTTGACATCAGTGCTTAAGAATATAATATTCTCTTTAAACTCATTTCTAGCCAAACATTTCAGTAGGTGCCAGGAATCCTTTAATACATGATCCTTTCCTTCAAAAAATCCCTTTAAATAGAAATCCACCATTTTTGCCAGTGATTCTGTTTTACTCCCCCTTCCTGCCACTATGGGCCTCTTTGGTGGATCCTCCAAAGATATGTGTATTTTTGGGATCCCGAAAAATGAGGGGATCAAAGGATTAGCTACTACTGTTTAGTGGGAACCTGTGGCATATTCAGGGTTAATAATGTAAATGTAACTGTTTTAATTGGTTTATACAATTTTTGGGAGTTGTATAAAAGGAGAAAATGGGTAAGGTTATTTTATCTGATGAAGTTCCGTTTTGTTACTGTGAATAAAGGGAATGACAGCACTTATTACCTTGCTCTGCCTGGTGTCTTGGTTTTTGCTTCGTAAAGGAATCTTGTGCTTTGTTTTTTCGTTGTATGTATGTATGTATATATACATATATATGTATGTATATACCAACTCCAAAGTTGAAGTAACTCAGTGAAAAGGGAAAAGGTTGAAAAGAGATAAAACTCACCGCCTTCCTCTGTCAATGTAAAATAGCAATAAATGGGTGTCCAAATCAGTGCTGACGCTCCCTTACTTAATGCACTATCCACTGATCTTTCTGCTGTAACATTTTTAATGCTTCTGTAACAGCACTTGACAAGCAGTAGGTTTCCCATACATGTGGTGAGTTTAAGGAATGTTTAATAGGGCTGATGAGGACGATAATGATATAAGCATTTGATGATACACCAGGAGTGTAAATAAACAAAAAGGTCTTATCACACTCTTTAAGAATAGCCACATTTGTAGCATACATATCAGTTTTTTATATTTCAACTAATAGCATTTTCTTCAGTACCAGTGGAACAGAGTCTATATGACCCCCTCCCTCCACATTTAAAGCAATGCACCCATTACTTGCTGCTTTTTCTTTCTCAGAGCATTGCACATTTCTTACTGCAGCCTTGGGGTCCAAATGGAGAGATGACAAAATCTGCAGGAAAAGGAAATGAGTACGTTAAAACTGTATTTTATTTATTTATTTATTGACATTTGTTAACCAGGTTTGTCCAATTTGGCTTGTGGCCCATTTTCAATGCAGACCCAAGGAGAAAAGCTCCAGTAGTACATTTTTAAACAAGTACAATTTTAAATGGCAAGAACAAAATCCCGGTATATGTGAGGCAGAGCACCTCGCTGGCCTTGTTCAAGAGAAATCTTGACCAATGGATGGAGATCGAGAGATATATACCCCAGGGATTACCTCAGTGTCACTGCAGAGGGCAGATAGCCTAGTATGAACCTATGAACCTATGAACAATATTGATATAATAGCAGTTATAGCAAAAAGATTCACATATGTTGGGTTACATGCATAAAGTTAAAGTTGCATTAAAAAGATGCTTAGTAACATAATTTTACATTGATATAGTTCAATAGGTCAACAATAAAAAAAATTTCTTTGTATAAAATTATGCAAATGCATAGTAGACACATTGGAGAGAGGTGTAATGAGGTACTAGGTATGGTCCTTTTGAGGGTATATAAAGGGAAGGAAGGCTAGGAGGGATCATGGCAAGAGCAGGTCCTGGAATTGAGAAAATAAGCTTTTAGTTCATTTTTAAAGTGTGAGGTGTGGGAGATTGAACGTAAGTCAAGGGGAGGTTTGTTCCAAGCATGGGCAAGGGAGTGTTTGTAGAGTAGTTTGCCTACTGGCCTTTTTGGGTGGTAGATATCAAGCAATTGTTGGTTAGTAGTATGGAGGGTCCGGGATGAGATGTAGATGGAGACTAAGGAAGATAGAGATGGACAGAAGGAGGTTTTATAAAGAATAGAGTGTAGCATATGAAATTGATAAGATAGCAGAAATTGGGGAAGTTCAAGCCATTGAAGAGAGTTTAAAGAAATGCAGTGGTGTCAGTTGTATGGGGAGTTAGTAATGAATCTGGCTATTTTATGGTAATTCTGTTGGAGTTCATTTACAGTGGAGGCCTGGATATTGGTAAGAACTGGGGCGGCGTATGAGAGGGAGGGGAGGAGGAGTGCCTGGCTCAGGGTAAGCATAGATTCAGGGGTTAGGAATTTTTTGTTCCGATATAGCAGACCTAGTTTCTGGTTTGTTTTTTTATACACTGGAGTATGTGTAGGTTGATCTTTAGTTCGTCATCGATAATGACCCCTAGGAGTTTTGTGTGGGTGTCAGAATGGATATTTGTATTGTTAGAAGAGTTAATAAAAAAGGAGGTTTTGCAATGAGAAAGAGAATGGGGAAGGAAAAGTAGGAGTTTGGTCTTTTTGGGATTTAGGATCAATAGGTTGTGAGAGAGCCATTGTTCAGTGGATAGTAGGGCTTGTTGGTTCAGGGAGTGTAGTTCAGGAATGTTATTTGAGATGGATATAAGTGTGGAGTCGTCGGCATACTGATTAAGGGAGGATATTTTGCATGAGGTGTAAAGATCATTGGTGAAGATGTTAAACAAAAGGGGTCCCAAGATGGAGCCTTGGAAAACACCAGTGGAGATGGGAAGGAAAGGTGAGGAGGATGAGAGCCATTTGACAGATTGTTCCCTGCCAGATAGGTAACTATTAAACCAGGCAAGTGAGGAGGAGGATAGGTGGAGATTTGCGAGTTTGGAAAGTAGTAGAGGATGAGAGATAGTATTGAAGGCTTTGGAGAGATCTAGGAAGAGACAGCAAATGAGTTTATTGTTGTCTAGGGCCTCTGCAATGATATGAGTGAAGGAGCGGAGTTCAGTGGTGGTGCTGTGGTGAGGACGAAATCCATGTTTGGTAGGGGTAAGTAAGTGGTGCATGAAGAGGTGATTGAGAAGCTGCGAGTGAATACATTTTTCTAATATCTTGGAGAGGGGGGACAGAATGGCAATGGGTCGGTAGTCTGAGTGGTCAGTGGAGTTTCCACCTTTATGAAGAGGGATAGTAAAGAAAGATTTCCAAAGGGTGGGGACAGTTGATTCCAGAATAGATCGATTAATTAGTATAGATATAGGATAGGCAATTGAGTCAGCAGCAAGTTTGAGGAATGTAGGAGATAGATTGTTAGTGAAAGGAGAGCAAGGTTTTAGCTTGAGTAGCAGAGATTTGATGTAAGTAATGGGAACTGGCTCAAAAGAAAACAAAGTTGTGTTAGTGGGACTTGGAGGGGTGGGTGTTGAAGTAGAGTTTGGCTTAGAGGTTACCAGATTTTGGATGGAAGAGATAAAGTGTTTACTCAGGAGGGTAGCTGTTTCCTGAGAGTAAGAGTTAGGGTATGGGGAGAGATTGCAGGGCTTTCCAGAATAGAGGATGTTGTTGAGAGCTGACCAAAATTTTCGAGGATTGGATTTGTTGTTAAGCTGAGCAGAGCTAGAGTATAACTTTTTGTCATTAGTTGTATGTTTTTTGCAAGGTTCCTCAATTGCCTGTATTTTTGAAGAAGAGGCAGTTGTTTAGTTTTAGTCCAGGTTTTCTAGGCACTATCTCTTTGTTTCATAAGGGACCTAGTCTCCTTGGAGAGCCAGGGAGCATGATTTGATTTTACTCTGATCTTCCTAGAGGGAGCTAAGGAGTTTAGAGTACTCATGAAGATGCTATTGAAAGTGCTTACAGCATCGTTTAGGGGGAGATGTTTTAGGATGGACCAATCTATGTTGTGGAGAATGGAGTTAAATTGGGATGAATTGAAAGTTGATAATTTTTGACAGTCTTTGATAAGGTGGGGTTTAGGAATATGGGAGTAGTGTCTTAAGATGGTGGTAGGGAGATGATCACTGAGGGAGCCAGGTAAGGTGGTGGGATTGTGGTATTGGTGGGGGGAATTGGTGAGGATCCAGTCTATGATGGAGCTGGAGGTGGAATTTTTATGGAAGTGAGTGAGAGAAGTTATAAGTTGGTGGAAGCCGTGTAGGTCGATACTGAGTTGGGGCAGTCATTTGTGAGTTTGGACCAATCAATGTTGACATCACCAAGGATAAGTGTCTCATATGGTATGTTGTGGGAGAACCAGGATAGGATGTTTTCAAGAATGGGCAGATTGTTACCAGGAGGAAGGTAGATAGAGGCAATTGCAAGTTTTTTTTGTGGGGATTCAGATGTCAGTTAAGGATGATGATTTCAGCTGGGAGGAAGTCAGGAACTGGGGAAGGGTATGGTGAGAGGTTAAGGTTGTTTGAGTAGAGGATGGCCACACCACCCTCTTTTTATACAGGTCTATCAGATCGGAAAATATTATAACCTGGTGGGAGTATTTCACTATTTGAGATTTGTGGCTTGAGCCAGGTTTCAGATAGGGAGAGGACGTGAGGGGTATTGAGAGTGATCCATGAGTTCAACTCAGTAACTTTATTTGCTATACTCTGAATATTCAATGAGTAAATAGTTAATTATTTGGATGGAGATGATTGTTGTGACTGAGGTTGGTGACTGTTAGAGGAGTAAGATGGGCCAGTGTAGAGGTAGTTTTGGGGAGAGTGAGGGTGAGGAGAGAAGAAGAGGGGCCATGGTTGGGATGGATATCTCCAGGACAAAGTAGGTTTTTAGTGAGGAGAGAGTGTGTAGTAGATGTTAGACGGAGTTTGTATAGTTTTGACTTAGCTTTGTGGGAAGGTTTAAAAATCTGTATTATGGATAGTTTATATAGACTTAAAGTAGAGGTAGTAAAGAGATTAGGGGAGATAGTAAAAGATGAAGTAGTTGGATATATGTTGTATGAGTGAGAAGTTGGTGAACATAGGAGTGGGTCAGAGAGATTGGAGTGGTAAGAGGTGGAGATAGAGAGAATAAGGAGTAGTGTAGAAGATATTAGAAAATAATACATGGAATAAAATATGGTCAGATAGAGTAGGTAGAGACAGTGGCATAGAGGAAGTGGTGTTGACAAGGTTGACAGACTGGTAAGGTGGTTGTGGAAATAGGCAGGAAGTGGAATTGTAGTGGCTAGTGGGACAGGAAGGGGAGGGATAGTTAGGTATAAAGTTAATTGTAATGGAGTGGGTGGGAATGGGGGTAGGGGAGGGGAGCGAAGAGAGCCCAAGCGTAGCCAGGGTGAACGGAGCGGAGCTAGCACCCTGGTGAAGATGAAGTCAGAGAAACAGTCAGAAAAAGATAGCAAAAACTAGCTTGAGAGACAATGATATAACGTTTCTAAGGGTACAGTCACCAGAAATAAATAAAAAAGAAATAAAATATGAGCAGAAGTATGCTTACAAAAGGACACTGGCCTCAAGCTACATAAGTAGATTTACTTGAAGCAAACCCAGTGCTGTATGGTTAAAATAAGCTACAATAGAAAGGGGCTTTGGAGGGGGAGAGAGGTCTTACTAGCAGCTAAAAGCAGGGCAAAAAATAAAAAAAAAACAATATGTGAGAGTCTGAAGACAGTAAAATAGGGCAGGTGCACTAGCAAAGGCAGTTATGAGTGAGGCTAGTAATGAATTCAGGGAAGGGTAAAGTACAGAACAGGAGAATATACACAAACAGTATGAGGATAGTGGGTAACCAAAGAGAAAGGATAGGAGTTGCTAGAGTCTGCTTTTCATGGTGACTAGCAAAAAAACACTGTAAATTCCTGTTGTGCTTATAAATTCTAGCATTGATTAAAATATTAGCTTATCATGTAGTAGTTATTCACTGGGACACATACTTCAGTGGTATTATTTTAAGCTTAAAATCGTGGCTTCCGGACTGATGGTTAGAGTTACAGGGTATCTGTTAAGGTCCTCAAACCTGTGTTGCCTGTACTGTGGCCAGGAGAAAACTGCAGGGAAAAATCCACTAGGGCTATAAAAACAGAGAGGAGGGGGATTAGTTATGAGCAAATAATCCAGGAAAAGAGCAAGAGACAAAAATACCACGGGTAGAGAGAAAAATGTAATACAGGTAGGCAGAGGCAGTATACCAAGCATTAATTTCCATTGTATGAGTGTCTTACACACATAACTAGCTAAGAACACAGCAGTGTTTACACCTATACATAAAGTAATGCAGAACAACAGTAGTTAACAGCACAGTGTAGACATACACAAGGCAATAATTCACAAAGCAGGAAAACAGAAATTCAGGATACTGAGGACAAGAACAATTGGTATACTTTCAGGCAATAGGTCTTCCTTTTACTTTAGTACTACACCAGGAAAGTGCAGTGAAAAAAATCACTGTACTTCCCCATGCTTGATGCACTCCCTGGTTAGGTCAGGCCACAAATCAGTCTCTTTCGAAGTAACTACTGGTACTGACACCCTTACAGGAACAAAAATTATAAAAAACTTTACCAAAGCTAATTACAGCCTACTAAGCAATGGTATAAAAAGCTTCATATCACTCTCAATCACAGACATCAAAGATCACTATGCAGAAGTGTATGCAAATGCCCTGTACAAACAATTAAGCAACTGCATAAACCCTGCTGTACCTGACCGGATCAAAACCAGGTCTTCCCATAAAAACAAGCCACCGTGGTGAACTTCAAGTATAAACAGATTATATAACAAGACAAAGAAACTGTTGTCCAAAAGCAAGAGGAATATCACTCTGCAGGGGAAGAGTTCCCTCCTAAGTCTAAAAAAGAAAATTGGAAATCTTGTAAAGTCTTCTAAAGAAAATTACAAAACAAAACTTGTATTCCTAGCCAAGGATAATAATAAGGCATTCTTTAACTACATCTGAAGTCTAAAAGGGAATGCCCAGCTATGCGCCAAACTGGTTGTAGATTGGATTAGTCATACTACACTGGAAGATACTGCCAACCTGCTAGCTGACAGATTCAGTGCAAACCTCATCACCCTATCCCTGCCTATCATATCCCAAAGCATACCTGACACCAGAACAGGTCATCGCTGTACTTGCTAAGACCGAAAACACAGCCTCAGTGAGACCAGGTTGTTTCCTAAACAATCTAAACCAAGACCTAGCAGACCCACTTGGCATTCTCTTTAATCATAGCTTGAGAACAGGCTATGTTCCTGCAGAATGGAGAACAGCAACAGTAACCCCCCCCCCCCTGCACAAAGGTGGGCCATCAATTGACCCTAGGAACTACAGACCTATAATGCTAACCAGCCTCATCTGCAAGACCTTGGAAAGAAGTATCATGGACCGTATCAGGGACATAGGCGACCTCCAGATGTTGGACCTAACCAAGTCTGGCTTTGTTAAGGGTAGATCATGCTTATTAAAGCTGGCGGACTTCTTTGAGAATGTCACCAAAGCCATGGATGAAGGTAAGGCAGTGCACACAGCCCATCTCAACCTTGCCAAGGCCTTCAACACAATTCCCCACTTTGACATTGTTGAGCAACTCTCCCAGATGGGGATTAACCATTATGTTACTAGATGGGTAGCCAATTGGCTCACCAAAAGAACACACTCTGTCAAAATCGACCAGTGGAGTACCACAGGGGTCTGTGCTGGGTCACTTACTGTTTGACATCTATTTCTCAAAGGTCCAGGCCAAAGTAGACAGCCTTTGTCTCATCAAGATTGCTGATGGTTGCAACTGGGAGCAATCACTGACTCCCCCAACAATGTCAACATATTACAAAAAATGCTGACATAAACATATGATTGGTGCCAAAGCCATGGTCTAAAACTAAATGCAAAAAAAAATCAATTACTATTCCCTTTGGAAAAAGGGAATTCCCTATTAATTATAATATTGACAGCACCCCCCTTGAGTTCTAACCCAGTGGTGTAAGACTTGGGAACAAAGGTTGAGAGGAATCTGAACTTTGACCACCAAGTTTCCACAGCAGTAAGGAAACCTTCTATGTACCACACCTCATAAACAGGAGCATAGCATCCAGGTCAAGAGATGTTATAACTCCTCTGTACTCGACCCTCATCAGACCACTAATAGAGGATAATGCACCCTTTTTCATGTACCTCACCTGACACCTGCAGCAGCTGGAGAGATCTTGCAGGTTTTTCACTAAGAAAATACAGACGGGACTCCAAACTATGACCTACATGGGCAGGCTGAAAGCCTTGTCACTTTACTCTGTATCTTATAGACTGCTGAGAGGTGACTTGTGCCTGGCCTATAGCTCAAGTCCAACCCTGCCCTAATGGAAATGCTGCACATCCGCAAGTCAAATGGCACAAGAGTACTTGCATTAACAGAAAATGTTGGCGATACAGATATGTCTCCCAGAGACTACTGCTTCTCTGGAATAGACTTCCTATTCACGTAAAACAGAGGTTCTCACTGAATCTATTCAAATACAACATAGATAATTGGATGGGAGACCTCAAATTCGCACATAGGGTGGCACCCATGTCCCTCATGGACAGGGTTAGCCAGTGTTGATCACAGACCCACTCTGTTCATAAATTGATTTTGCAAACTACCCAAAAAAAACAAATTGGGATACTTGGGATTAACATGGCTAGGTTTGTAAAGGTTCTAGGGCCGCTAGCCTAGTAACCTCCTATGAACCTATGAACCTATAAAAGTAAAACAAAAAAAAAAGTCTGGGTGCATAAGTCCCAGGATAAAAAATGTCCAATCCTGGTCCATACACTGGTGCCAAGACTGGAATAAATGGCGGGGTAAAATGTTCAAGACACAGAAATATTCCTACAATGGGGTTAGGCTAAACTAATGGGGAGGATGCCCCCTCTTGTACAAGGAAGTAGTAGTCCACAAAAATCACAAAAACTGATAGGCCAGAAAAGAGCCATAAAGATTATTGGACCATTGAGGATAAGGAAGAAATTATGTATTAATTTATTACTATTATGCAAAAAACCCAGAACTTCCAGATAGTAAATATTCAAAAAGATTAAGAGAGAAATTAGAGGAAAAAAATAGTTGCACAAGAAAAACTGTCAACATTTTCAAATGCAAATCTGCATTCATTAATACAACAGATCCATGAAAACCATTACATAGACAATGAAACTTTGGTCCGTCTTGAAAAAGAAGTGATGAAGAAGTGTGAAAATATACAGAATAAAAACCAGAGATTTTTGATAAGTATAAAAAGGAAATATAGACATAAAATGAAAATAGATCTAGTTTGGTGTAATATTTATGCAAAGAAGAAAACCAAACTAATCAATACAAAAAAAAAAATGCTTCTCCACAGATATTTGAAGAGAAATACAGTCAGTGGTACCCAAATATGGGAAATTTCACAAAACAAAAAATAAGAACATAAAGGGAGGAAAGTAGAACAGGAGATTAGTAAGGTAGAAGTTAAACAAATAGAAACTAAAGTTATGGAATACCTACAAAGTGAAGGATTTAGTGTAAAAAAGTCTAACACAGGGTATGTCATAGCATAATTCCATGTTGTACAACTTATAAACAAAGGTATAGCATCTAGGCCAAAGGAAGACATTGTTCCTCTGTATTCAACACTCATCAGACCTATAATTGAGTACAATGCCCCTTTTGGCATGTACCATACTAAATATATCCACAATGCTCACTAAAAGAATACAGTGCTTAAATAATATATCCTGTGCAGACCACCTCAAGGCCCTATCCCTGTATTCTGTCTCATGCAGGGTGTTGAGGGGAGATCTATGCCTGGTATGCAAGGCATTGTCAAACCCCACTCTGATGGACCACCTGCATATCCGCAAAACAAACAGCACCAGAATTACCCATTCTAAAGACTTAAACCTTGCTTGTGATATAAATAGGACTTTCTGGAGAGACAGGTATTCCAGAGACTACTCTGTGTCTAGAACAGGGTCCCCTTCCATGTAAAGCTGAGTTCATTCCCTAACCCAATTCAAGTGTATCTTAAACAACTGGATGGGGAACAGGAAATGTATTCCTGGTTTGGCACCTATGGCTGTAATGGACACAGGCAACCTATAAATATTTCATTTCCCAGGCCCCTGCTTGTAAATGTTTCACCTCCCAAGCCCCTGTTAACACTTATCAAGGGTTCCAGAACTTGTCAGAGATTTGGGATGCATAGTTAGGCTTAAAAAGGTCCTTGTGGTTGTTAGCCTAGTAAATACCTATGAACCTATGAAGAAACAACTCAGTCCCCAAATTAAGGAGAAGCAGGTGGGAACAGGAGGCATCTGACGAAGAAATGTGGACATGAGAAGGAAAAGGCTATTTGATATGGTGCAATATTTATGTAATGAAGAAAGCAAAACTAATTAATACAAAAAAGCAGTTTCAAAGATATTTGAAGATAAATACAGGCAAGGTCATACAGATATGGAAAATTGTACAATGCAAAAATAAAGAACGCAGAGGGGGAGAAGGAAATAAGATTAGTAATGGAGAACTTAAAGAAACAGAAACTGAAGTTACGGATTACCTGCATAGTGAAGCATTTAGTGTAGAGAACCCAGCTCAGGTAAGGTCACAACATGATGGAACACTGAGTCCTCAAATTAAGGAGAAACAGGTGGAACAAGAAGCATCTGATCACTTGCCACATGATGATACTGTGGAGCTTTCAGTAGAAAACCAGTACAGAAGGTTCAGCTGGAGTTGTACAGCAAGGGAAGGAGTAGGAAACACTGGGAACTCTGACACAGGCAACGTTGTGGAGTGATGGGTCAATGTGTTCCCATATGAAGGAGCAACAGATGATGCAGGATACAGCTGAATGTATCATGCTCACAGGAGACAGAGAGAAAAGAATGTGCCCTCAGTTTAGAATAATCATCTAAGGGAAGAGTTGCTTGATTTAATAGAGATGGATGGATATATTGAGATCAATGAAAGAAAACAATTACAGAAAGAAAAAAGACCCAAAATGTTAGAAGTCTGATAAAACAGATAAACACAGTAATCCAGACTATTAACAGAAATGTATGTGATATAACAGAAGTAAATATGATATATTAATGTGAAACTAAATGTTATAACAGAAGTAAATATGATATATTGATGTGAAACTAAAAGTTTTCTGTGTGTTCTTTTTCCTGTTTCCTGAAATAAAAAAAAAAATTTCTCTTTTCCTGCCTTTGCTGAACTAGATTAATACAGATTTCAGGTTTTGCTGAATTCCGGACTGTGATATAGTTTCCTGTGTTGCCCATATCCTTACTTGGATAGAAGGAAGCTTCTCTGTTCACCAGTGAGAGTGGGGAGTTTTGAGCAGCCTATCTGTCCCTGGAGGAGTGGTCTCAGCCCTGAAACTAGTATCTTATTGGCCGTTTTGGGTCAATTCCTATCTCTCTCAGTTTTCCTGCTTTAAAACCCGCATTTGCACGGTTTTACGCCAGTATACAACTCTGCACAGCTTCTCGTGGTGTCCTGCAGAGTGATACAGGCAACAGAGAGACCCAAGAGAGACTTTTCCAGATTTAAGTATTTTTTTCTCTGTTTTTTTGCTCTGACTGCCTTTTCCCGCCTAAAAAGTCAATTTCTAACTGATCTGTGCTTTAAAAAGTTTAAATTGCATTTGCCTTCTGCTTTTTACAGTTTTTGCACTTGTTTTATATCAATTTAAGTTGTTTTTGTATTGTATAACTGTTGTAGGCTACACACTAAAGTGCGCTCGCCTGTTTATAGCATTTATAGTGTTTTCTGTGTGTTTTTCTGCTGTTTCCTGAAAAAAACAAAAAAACAAAATATTCTCTTTTCCCGCCTTTGCTGAAATAGATTAGTCCAGATATCAGGTTTTGCTGAATTCCGGACTGTGGTATAGTTTCCTGTGTTGCCCATATCCTTACTTGGATAGGAGGAAGCTTCTCTGTTCACCAGTGAGAGTGGGGAGCTTTGAGCAGCCTATCTGTCCCTGGAGGAGTGGTCTCAGCCCTGAAACTAGTAGCTTATTGGCCGTTTTGGGTCAATTCCTATCTCTCTCAGTTTCCCTGCTTTAAAACCCGCATTTGTGCAGTTTTGCACGATTTTGCGAATAGAGCAGCATCGGACAGCACCGCTTAAATGGGTTTAAAGTATTCCCGGCTCCACAAAGTCTGCTCTTCACTTTTTCCCTTAGGACTGTTCTAAATCTCAAAGTAAGCACTCTATTTTCATTCTAAAGCCCTGCAGTTGCTCGTATAAGTAATCTTATAAGTAAGCACTAATAAACTAAAGCACTACACCCTCTTATACTCCCTTAAAGTACTTGGCTCCGTATTGGTCCTATTGATCAGTCAAAAAGTAGTTCCTTATACTATTCTGGCATGTCCAAAAGTCAGTTTCGGGTTTACTCTCCAGTCCAGCTTGTGAATCTGAGAATCTTGATGCAATGTTACAACTGCCTTATGTACACAGACCACCCTCTCCTCCTCCCAACAAGCTCAAATATATGTGAGAGATGCAACTATATAGCTAAACTGGAAGCTGAGCTCTCTCAACCCAGTACTGGTGCAGTCAGTCAGGTGGAGAAGGTAACGACACACACCACAAATCCAGTCTCACATAGACCTATCGCAACAGCAAACCAAACACATAAACACACAAAAACATACTCGGAGGCTCTAAATAAAAATCTTCCCAAGCAGCAGAGACCTCCAAAGCAGACATCCAAGCAACCGCTACCTCACAACAATTCCCACGTATCACATAGTTCACAAAGTCAGTGTGCCACACAGTCACAGCCCTTAAGGCTAAACAACACACCTGATACACTTGTAATAGGTGACTGTATTGTCAGACACACTGACGTCCCACTCACCAGGCTGAACAAGGAGAAGGTCACCGTAAGCTGCCTGTCGGGTGCCAGGATCCGCCACATAACACAAGCATTCAGGTCACTCCAAAGCAAGTACAAATATGACTCCGTTATTGTCCATGCTGGTGTGAATGACCTGAGAAGTACCTCCCTGGACTACATGAAAAGAGACATAGAGGAGCTCTCTGATCATGTAGCCCAGGCTGGTATGACCCTGACCTTGAGTAGCATCTTACCCTCACACACAATGATGCCACAGTATAAAGACAAAATTATCAATTTTAACAATTGGCTAAAGTATTGGTGTCATTCAAAGGGGATCCAGTGTCTGTCAGCCTGGGATGACATGCTCGACAAGCCATGTTGCTTCACTAGGGACGGCTTGCACCTGTCACCCCTGGGCTTTCGAATACTGGCTAAGGCTTTTGCCACCCCCATAGTGCCTTTTTTAGGCAAGGCTCAAAAGACAAACCCACTGCCATAGACAACACAAGGAAAAAGAAACTAAGGGTAATGCTGCTGAACGCCAGAAGTCTAAACCTCAAGATGCACGCACTCGAGGCTCTCCTCAGTATGGAGAATATCGATATCTGTGCAGTAACAGAAACCTGGTTCAAGGCTCCCGAGAGCACCCCAACACTACCAGGTTATACCTCATACCATGCTTTTCGCTCGGACCTAATCACAAAAGGAGGGGGAGTATCCATATTCATCAAAGATACCCACACCGCCAGGTTAGTGGCACTGCACGAAGCATCGGAGACCATCCATGTGCAACTAACAGTGGGCAAAACTGCCTTTCAGTTTGTAGCCTGCTACAGACCACCCTCCCAAACTCAGGAACCCCACTCAGCTTTCCTGAGAACACTGGAGAATATGAAGATCTCTCCAAACACCATCATATTGGGTGACTTCAACTACCCAAACATAAACTGGGAGCACTACTCAAGCCCCAACACCCTCGCCAATGCTTCTGAGAATTTATAAACTCAAATGCTATGGAGCAACTGGTCACCACTCCCACAAGAGGGGAAAACATATTGGACCTGATCATCACCAACATGGGGAGGTATACCCCTCATTGGTAAGATCTGACCATAAATTAATCTCACTGGACATCCATATCCCGTCCCCACCCCCAGCCAAGGAAACCACGGTGAAGAACTTCTCAAAAGCAAACTTCACACTTCTAAAAACCGAGGTGGAATCCTTCAAAGCCCCCGGGCCAGTGGAACATATGGCCCAAACCGCAGAATCCTTTACAAACACATTCTATGGACACCTACAGGAATGCATGGATTGTGCTATCCCAAATAAAACCAAGACTCACTCCTGCAAAGGCAGGAGTCCTGTCTGGTGGACCCCAGCCATAAATAAGCTATACAACAGAAGGAGGAAGCTACTACATGATAGAGCAAAATCCCAAAAAAGGAAAAGCATCTCTGATCAGTACTAGCAAGAAACTGTCATCCCTCATAACATTATCTAAGGCCAGCTTCGAAAGAATAATTGCACAAGACGCTAAAGATAATCACAAGGCCTTTTTTAGTTATGTCAGGAACCTGGGTGGCAACTCCCAGATATGCTCTGAGTTAGTGCAAAATGACAAAAAATACACTGAACCCACAGACATTGCCAACATCTTGGCAGACAGGTTCAGTGCAAACTTCTCCCACCCTTCCCTCCCAAAAGAGCAAATGTCTATCCCAACAGAGTGTAGCCTCTCTGACATCACAGATACACAGGTGAGAGCTGCCCTCTCCAAAGCAGAAAACACAGCATCAATGGGACCGGATGGTGTCCCGGGCTGCGTCTTACATGAGCTCCAAGAAGAACTGAACCCTCACATAAAGTCACTGTTCAATCTCAGCCTTACTACAGGATATGTACCCAAGGAATGGCGTACAGCAACAGTGGTCCCACTCCACAAAGGTGGTGCCACAACGGACCCCGGAAACTATTGCCCTATAAGCCTGACTAGCCTGGTCTGCAAAGCTATGGAGTGTATCATCATGGAACTCATAAACAAAGACATTAGACTTTTCCAGATTTAAGTATTTTTTCTCTGTTTTTTTGCTCTGACTGCCTTTTCCCGCCTAAAAAGTCAATTTCTAACTGATCTGTGCTTTAAAAAGTTTAAATTGCATTTGCCTTCTGCTTTTTACAGTTTTTGCACTTGTTTTATATCAATTTAAGTTGTTTTTGTATTGTATAACTGTTGTAGGCTACACACTAAAGTGCGCTCGCCTGTTTATAGCATTTATAGTGTTTTCTGTGTGTTTTTCTGCTGTTTCCTGAAAAAAACAAAAAAACAAAATATTCTCTTTTCCCGCCTTTGCTGAAATAGATTAGTCCAGATATCAGGTTTTGCTGAATTCCGGACTGTGGTATAGTTTCCTGTGTTGCCCATATCCTTACTTGGATAGGAGGAAGCTTCTCTGTTCACCAGTGAGAGTGGGGAGCTTTGAGCAGCCTATCTGTCCCTGGAGGAGTGGTCTCAGCCCTGAAACTAGTAGCTTATTGGCCGTTTTGGGTCAATTCCTATCTCTCTCAGTTTCCCTGCTTTAAAACCCGCATTTGTGCAGTTTTGCACGATTTTGCGAATAGAGCAGCATCGGACAGCACCGCTTAAATGGGTTTAAAGTATTCCGCTCGCTCCACAAAGTCTGCTCTTCACTTTTTCCCTTAGGCCTGTTCTAAATCTCAAAGTAAGCACTCTATTTTCATTCTAAAGCCCTGCAGTTGCTCGTATAAGTAATCTTATAAGTACTAATAAACTAAAGCACTACACCCTCTTATACTCCCTTAAAGTACTTGGCTCCGTATTGGTCCTATTGATCAGTCAAAAAGTAGTTCCTTATACTATTCTGGCATGTCCAAAAGTCAGTTTCGGGTTTACTCTCCAGTCCAGCTTGTGAATCTGAGAATCTTGATGCAATGTTACAACTGCCTTATGTACACAGACCACCCTCTCCTCCTCCCAACAAGCTCAAATATATGTGAGAGATGCAACTATATAGCCAAACTGGAAGCTGAGCTCTCTCAACCCAGTACTGGTGCAGTCAGTCAGGTGGAGAAGGTAACGACACACACCACAAATCCAGTCTCACATAGACCTATCGCAACAGCAAACCAAACACATAAACACACAAAAACATACTCGGAGGCTCTAAATAAAAATCTTCCCAAGCAGCAGAGACCTCCAAAGCAGACATCCAAGCAACCGCTACCTCACAACAATTCCCACGTATCACATAGTTCACAAAGTCAGTGTGCCACACAGTCACAGCCCTTAAGGCTAAACAACACACCTGATACACTTGTAATAGGTGACTGTATTGTCAGACACACTGACGTCCCACTCACCAGGCTGAACAAGGAGAAGGTCACCGTAAGCTGCCTGTCGGGTGCCAGGATCCGCCACATAACACAAGCACTCAGGTCACTCCAAAGCAAGTACAAATATGACTGCTATTGTCCATGCTGGTGTGAATGACCTGAGAGTACCTCCCTGACTACATGAAAAGAGACATAGAGGAGCTCTCTGATCATGTAGCCCAGGCTGGTATGACCCTGACCTTGAGTAGCATCTTACCCTCACACACAATGATGCCACAGTATAAAGACAAAATTATCAATTTTAACAATTGGCTAAAGTATTGGTGTCATTCAAAGGGGATCCAGTGTCTGTCAGCCTGGGATGACATGCTCGACAAGCCATGTTGCTTCACTAGGGACGGCTTGCACCTGTCACCCCTGGGCTTTCGAATACTGGCTAAGGCTTTTGCCACCCCCATAGTGCCTTTTTTAGGCAAGGCTCAAAAGACAAACCCACTGCCATAGACAACACAAGGAAAAAGAAACTAAGGGTAATGCTGCTGAACGCCAGAAGTCTAAACCTCAAGATGCACGCACTCGAGGCTCTCCTCAGTATGGAGAATATCGATATCTGTGCAGTAACAGAAACCTGGTTCAAGGCTCCCGAGAGCACCCCAACACTACCAGGTTATACCTCATACCATGCTTTTCGGCTCGGACCGAATCACAAAAGGAGGGGGAGTATCCATATTCATCAAAGATACCCACACCGCCAGGTTAGTGGCACTGCACGAAGCATCGGAGACCATCCATGTGCAACTAACAGTGGGCAAAACTGCCTTTCAGTTTGTAGCCTGCTACAGACCACCCTCCCAAACTCAGGAACCCCACTCAGCTTTCCTGAGAACACTGGAGAATATGAAGGTCTCTCCAAACACCATCATATTGGGTGACTTCAACTACCCAAACATAAACTGGGAGCACTACTCAAGCCCCAACACCCTCGCCAATGCTTCTGAGAATTTATAAACTCAAATGCTATGGAGCAACTGGTCACCACTCCCACAAGAGGGGAAAACATATTGGACCTGATCATCACCAACATGGGGAGGTATACCCCTCATTGGTAAGATCTGACCATAAATTAATCTCACTGGACATCCATATCCCGTCCCCACCCCCAGCCAAGGAAACCACGGTGAAGAACTTCTCAAAAGCAAACTTCACACTTCTAAAAACCGAGGTGGAATCCTTCAAAGCCCCCGGGCCAGTGGAAAATATGACCCAAACCGCAGAATCCTTTACAAACACATTCTATGGACACCTACAGGAATGCATGGATTGTGCTATCCCAAATAAAACCAAGACTCACTCCTGCAAAGGCAGGAGTCCTGTCTGGTGGACCCCAGCCATAAATAAGCTATACAACAGAAGGAGGAAGCTACTACATGATAGAGCAAAATCCCAAAAAAGGAAAAGCATCTCTGATCAGTACTAGCAAGAAACTGTGATCCCTCATAACATTATCTAAGGCCAGCTTCGAAAGAATAATTGCACAAGACGCTAAAGATAATCACAAGGCCTTTTTTAGTTATGTCAGGAACCTGGGTGGCAACTCCCAGATATGCTCTGAGTTAGTGCAAAATGACAAAAAATACACTGAACCCACAGACATTGCCAACATCTTGGCAGACAGGTTCAGTGCAAACTTCTCCCACCCTTCCCTCCCAAAAGAGCAAATGTCTATCCCAACAGAGTGTAGCCTCTCTGACATCACAGATACACAGGTGAGAGCTGCCCTCTCCAAAGCAGAAAACACAGCATCAATGGGACCGGATGGTGTCCCGGCTGCGCTTACATGAGCTCCAAGAAGAACTGAACCCTCACATAAAGTCACTGTTCAATCTCAGCCTTACTACAGGATATGTACCCAAGGAATGGCGTACAGCAACAGTGGTCCCACTCCACAAAGGTGGTGCCACAACGGACCCCGGAAACTATTGCCCTATAAGCCTGACTAGCCTGGTCTGCAAAGCTATGGAGTGTATCATCATGGAACTCATAAACAAAGACATTGGGAACCTCCAAACACTGGATCCTACCCAATTCGGCTTTGTTAAGGGCAGATCTTGCCTCTTGAACCTGGTCAACTTCTTTGAAACAGTCACCAAGGCCATAGATGAAGGGAAGGTAGTCCACACAGCCTAAATGGATCTCGCAAAAGCCTTCGACACAATACCCCACTCGGGCATCATAAATAAGCTCACCAGCTTAAATATCAACCCCTATGTCACAAGATGGGTTGCAAACTGGCTCAGGGATAGAACTCACATGGTCAGAATTGTAGGTGCCATGTCAGACTCTAAACCAGTTACAAGTGGCGTCCTACAAGGCTCAGTCCTGGGACATCTCTTGTTCGTTATATATTTCTCTGAGGTACAGGCTAACACAGGAGGACTATGGCTGACCAAGTTCGCAGATGACTGCAAACTGGGTGCCATAATCGACTCGCCGACTGACACAAGCATCCTCCAAAAGGGTCTCACAGAGACAGATAACTGGTGCCAGAGCCATGGCCTAAAGCTAAATGCCAAAAAGTGCATAGTCATCCCCTTTGGGAAAAACAAAGTGCCCACAAATTACCACATAGGTGGTAATCCATTAAGTACAGAAGAAGTAATTAGGGATTTGGGGACCCAAGTAGATAGCAATCTCTCCTTT
Source organism: Protopterus annectens (assembly GCF_019279795.1). Lineage (NCBI taxonomy): Eukaryota > Metazoa > Chordata > Ceratodontiformes > Protopteridae > Protopterus > Protopterus annectens. The sequence goes on from NC_056738.1 coordinate 351,973,266, forward strand.
GACAATCAAGTTGCCAAAGTGGTTAGAAAGACCTTCTATATAGTCCACCTTATCACAAAAGGGTTCACATCTAGATCAAGAGAGGTCATTGTGCCCCTCTACTCATCACTCATCAGGCTCATAATTGAATACAATGCCCCATTTATGATGTACCTTACCCGACACCTGCAGCAACTGGAAAGACCCCAAAAGTACCTCACCAAGAGGATCAAGGGACTCAAACAAATGCCTTACGCAGTTAGGCTAAAGAAACTCCAGCTCTACTCAGTTGCTTACCGCCTACTCAGAGGCGATCTGTGCCTGACGTATAAAGCCATGTCCAAACCAGAATTAATGGACACCTCAGGAAATCCAAATCCCTTAGAGCTACATGCTCCAGGGACTTAAACCTCAGCACAGAAATAAATAGGACATGCTGGAGGGACAGATTCATATCCCAGAGGCTCCCCTCACTCTGGAACAAAATCCCAATCCATGATAGGCAGAGCCCCTCAATGACACTCTTCAAGAGAAATCTTGACAAGTGGATGGGAGATCGTAGGTTTACCCCGGGATCTCTTCTGTGTCCCTACTAGACAGAGGCACAGTAAACTAACCTTAAAAGGGCTATCTTCTGTGACCTACTATACAGAGGCACAGTCAACTAATCTAAAAGGGTGGCGAAAGCCAAACACACTCTGGCTAGGCTTATAAATGCCCTAGGGCAGATAGCCTAGTATCAACCTATGAACCTATGAATAGCAGATGAGCGTTTACAACAAAAATATAGAGCAATAAGAGAAAGGAAAGGAAGAAATAAAATACTATCATGGAAGCATTAAATAGAGAATATGTTAAGGCAGTTAGACAAGATGTGTCACTGTTCGGAGAATATAGAAGAGACAATAGATAAACAAAAATACTTAGAAGGATAGACATGATAGAAGCAATGTACAATATCAGAACAGACCAGGATCTACCATACAATATTGCAAATAATAAACTAAAGATTATAAGCACGGGTAGAAAAATATTGAAAATATATAGATAACTATAAATTAAAAGTACAAAATATGCAGTTCACTGATAACCCAAAAAAGTTTTGTAGATAACTGGAAAACAAAGAAAAAGAAATAGAAGCACCACCAAAAAAGAAGAAATGGGCACATTTTAGAGAAATATTTATGAAGACCCTATAGAACATAACAAAGATGCCGAATGGATAGACAAAAATGAAAAGAAGCAGTAAGGAGTTTAAACGTTTAGGTTATGAAATGGAATGAAGTAACAGAGAAAATGAAACAAAATTAAGAAAAGCTCTTAAATGGAAAACTCCAGGCCCAGATGCAGTACCTAACCTCTGGCTTAAAGTTAATATACTTGATCTAGCTAATCAACAAAACCCTGATACCTCCAAACTTCCCACTCCTACCTCCCCTTTCCACCTCAAACCTATATCCACTTCATATATCTCTGCCCTGTTACAGAAATTAAAACCTTCCACCCCCTCAGCTGATAAACTACCAGCTGAATACCTGCAAATTGGAGCAAAAGCCATTGCCTACCCCATCTCCATATTGATTAATAGAACCATAGAAGAAGGCACTATTCCATCACTCTGGAAAATCTCACACATCATTCCTCTTTTCAAAGGTGGAGACTCCATTGAGTTTTCCAACTTCCGCCCCATAGCATTACTATCTCCACTTGCAAAAATTATGGAGAAATGCATACACAATTACTTACCCATCTACTTTGTCACAATCTTCTAGCTGACTGCCAACATGGTTTTAGGCCATTCCATAGTACTACCACAGCCTTACTATCCTTTACTGACTGTATCAATAATAACCGCAACAAAAATATTCTTTCCTCAGCATTTTTCGTAGACCTGTCCAAAGCCTTTGACATGGTCAACCATCAACTTCTAATCCACCGATTAAAGTCCCTCTCTCTTGACCACCTAGCTATAAACTGGTTCACATAGGTTCATAGGTTCATAGGTTTATACTAGGCTATCTGCCCTAAGGCATTTATAAGCCTAGCCCAAATTATTGTGGCTTACGCCACCCCTTATATGAAAAAATACTGTGCCCATTAGTTTGTTGTGCCTCTGTCCAGCAGTGACCCAGAGATGATTCCCGGGGTAAACCTACGATCTCCCATCCACAGGTCTAGATTTCTCTTGAACAGAGTCAGCGAGGTGCTCTGCCTCACATGGACCGGGATTTTATTCCACAGCATAGGAGTCTCTGAGTGATAAATCTATCCCTCCAGCACGCCCTATTTATATCCGCTAAGGTTTAAGTCGCTTGCTCTAGTGGTTTTGGTGGATTTGGATTTTGAGGTGGAGCATGTCCATTAATTCCGGGTTGGACATGGCCTTGTATGTCAGGCACATGTCACCTCTGAGCAGACGGTATGCGACTGAATAGAGCTGGAGTTTCTTCAATCTGGCAGCATATGACAGATTTTGAGTCCCTTTATCCTTTGGTGAGGAACTTTGGGGCCTCCAATTGCTGCAGATGTCGGGTGAGATACATCCCGAATGGGGCATTGTACTCATCATTGGTCTGATAAGTGAAGAGTACAGGGGAACAATGACCTCACTAGATCTGGATGTGAATCCTTCATGATCAGGTGGGCAATGTAGAAGGTCTTTCTAACCACTTTAGCAATGTGAGTGTCAAAAGAAAGGCCACTGTCAACCTGGGTCCCCAGGTCCCTGATAACCTCTTCTGTGCTTAGTGGATTGCCACCTATATGGTAGCTTGGGGTTACCTTGTTTTTCCCGAAGGGTATGACTATACATTTTTTGGCGTTTAACTTCAGGCCATGGCTCTGGCACCAGCTATCTGTTTCCGTGAGTCCCTTCTGAAGGATATCAGTGTCCGATGCACTTTCCACTATGGCGCCCAGTTTGCAGTCATCTGCAAACTTTGTCAGCCAAAGTCCTCCCATGTTGGCCTGTACTTCTGAGAAGTAGATGCCAAACAATAGGGGGCCAAGGACCGAGCCCTGTGGGACACCACATCTGGACAGACATCCTATCTGGAAAACCGAAAACAAGCTGTTCTTTGGAATAACCAACTTTCTGAACTCCTCCCCACCTCTATAGGTGTCCCTCAAGGCTCTATCTTAGGCCCTCTACTGTTTTCCATTTTCATAAATGACCTTCACCTAGCTACCCCAGATACAACTTGCATTCAATATGCAGACGACACTACCATCATTTGCTCTGGTTCCAACCAAACTGAACTTCATTTCCTCACACAAAAAGCCTTCACCACTATAGAGCAATGGTTCTCTAACCACTGTCTTCTCCTTAACCCAAATAAAACTAAACTTCTGCTTTTTGCACCCTCCCACTTATCTCCCTCCTTTAATTTCTCACTCTCATCTAATAATGGTACGCTAATCTCTCCTGATCTCAGCACCAAACTCTTAGGAATTACAATTGATAACCAACTAAAATTTGACTCTCACATAAACTCCACCATAAAATCCACTAACAAAAACTAGGATCTCTATAGAACCAAACCTTTTCTGACTCCTGAAGCCAGAACCACTATAGCTAGAACACACTTAATCTCTACCTTATTATATGCCTCCCCCATATACACTAATCTTTCTAAGCATAATCTTAACAAACTAGCTACAGCATTTAACCACATTGCCAGATTTGCCACAAACTCTCCATACAGGACTCATCACTGTCTCAATCTCAAAAACTAGGCTGGCTGGAATTACCTCACCTGATACAATTCTACCAACTTACAATGGCCCATAAAGCCCTATACCACCCTGACAACACTCCAATGCTCTCCTCCCTCATTAAATCATACAATAATCTGGGGAAACTGCGCCTCTAACAGAATGCTGATTCATACTTCCTTTTCAAATAACGAGCTGGTGACACTATATTTTCTAATTCTGTTGGCAAAATATGGAATCTACTACCACAAAACCTTACTACCATAACATCACTCCCACTATTCAAAACTAACTTAAAACTATTTCTCACTAACCGCTGGCTATGCTCCTGCAATAAGCCTGACTAAACAGCTTATTTGACTCTTTAAGCTAACCTTCTCTGCTTATTTTCCTAACTCTGTCTCTCCAGAGTATTTATTCACCATGTCTGAGTGCATTAGGCATTTTTTTCCTTTTCTTACATACTATTTTTCTGGTCTCATAAATTACTACCCATCTGCTTTCTCTAACTTTACTTTTTTAGCCCTCTTCAATGTCATTTGTTATTTTCTGCATGATCATAGTGTGTTTTTTATTATTATTATTTAGTGTGTGCTTTTAATATTATTATTACCACTTAGATGAATAGCTTTTAGTAGTATGTTAGCGGAGCTTTTCTCCTCGGGCCTCCACTGAAAATGGACATGTATCCAGCTGGACTAGCCCGGTCAACAAATGTAAAATAAAATAAAAATAAAATAAAGTATTAACATCTTTACACAAAGATTTAGCCTTGAATAAGAACTACTTATATGCATATCCCAATCAGAAACCAACCTGATTAACAACATGAAAAAAACTATACTGCTCCTTAAAACTGAACCTGCAAGCTATCCTAAAAACTATAGATTAACAACTTGTGTTCCAGTGATGTATAAACTGTGTATGGGAATTGATGCCAGCAGAGAGAAGAAACTTCATTCATGGAAATAGAACAGAAGGATAACAAAAGAAAGTCATATGGAAGAGAGGGTCATTTGTTGTTAAAGTCATAATGGAGAATTGTAAAAAAGGGAAGAATCTAAATATGACATGGATAGATTACAAAAGGCATTTGACAACATCCTACATCCATGGAGAAAGGAGTGCTTACAGATGTATAAGATACATCCTACATTGATCAGTCAAATTTCTGTGACTGTGAAAACAGTGGCAAACTACTTTGCAGCTAAGCTATGATAAAGAACAAATTATCCCTGGGATAAAAATTCAAACAGGGATATTCCTGAGTGATTCTTTGTCACCACTGTTTCATCTTGCCCCTAACCCATTAAGCTGTTTATTTAATTGATTAGGTCTTGGCTCCCAGAAAACAAACTTGCTTAAAGATTTCTCATATACTTTTTGTGGATTACTTAAAATTGTATAGTTCTTCAGATAAGGAGTTGAAAACACAACTGCAAGTGGTTAAAACTTTCTCAGATGATTTAAGAATGACATTTGGTCTAGATAAATGTGCAAAAGCAACATTTAAAGCAGGAAAGTTGCAGTATCAAGAAAATATCAATCTAGGACAGGAATGTAATATGAAGGAACTTTAGCAAGAAGGATTGCATAAATATTTGAGAACTGATGAAGGATCAACAATGAAACATGAACAAATGAGAATAAAATTCAGTAAGGAATACTTCAGAAGACTAAAATTAATACTGAAAACAGCCTTGATAGCTAGGAATAAAGTCCAACCTATAAACCTATTTGCTCTTCCTGTTTTAACTTACAGTTTTGGTGTCATTGACTGGCCCCAAAAAGTATTGAATCAGCTGGACAGAAAAACAATAAAAATGCTTCAAGCTTATCAGATTATATATACAATTCACTGTATACCAAGATCATATATTCCATACTTTTAAGGAGGTATGGGCCTCCTTGAAATTGATTACATGTATCAATCCACAATCATGGGAATGACCTCATCAGATCCAAACATAGTGAATGTTTTACAACATGAGGAAAAGAAGTCTAAGATGTCCTCTCTGCTTAGTTTATCAGATGCATTATGGTGGCAAGTGGGAGAGGAAATCAAACCAGAAGTAGACAAAAATCAGACAGCAACTGAATGTGCGAAAAACAAGACAAAAATATAAAGAGAAGGAAACAAAATGTGGAGAAAGCCATAAATACATTTGCAACTATAGAGATCTCCTGGAACAACCTCATGTTGATCAAGATTTGATACAGGAATAGTTAAGGAGAGATGAGTTGAAACCAAAGGAAGAAATGTTAATAATAGCAGCCCAGGATAGTGGACTACGAACATGTTGGTTTACAAAGTCCATTGAACATGTGAGAGAAAAAGACAAAGTAGGTTCTGAAAAAAATAATTGAAAACTGGTGCACACCTTGTTCCTGAGTGTGACACACTCATGGCAGAGGGTCTGTACACTGAAAGGCAAAATAATGTGGCAAGATTGTTGCACCGGGGATTGCGCAAACACTATACTGTTAAAGGAACTGAGAAGCATTTGAAACATGAACCGCAAAGTATAAGATAAACAGATATAGTAGTATCTACAGTCGTATTTAAATATGCTATGAGTAAATGTAATGCCATATGAATTTCAGGAGTCAGCTCTGGGGACATTGCAGGTGCTGTGAAGAGCATTTTTGGCTAACATCAAATACTGAAACAATACTAATTTCATAAACTTTAATTATACCCTGACTTAGGAATGGGGCCCATTCCCATCATGGTATTAGAAACCCAAAAGATTTGGAGAAATTAAAAAGCAAGCACCCTTAAAGTTAGTAGCGGACAGTTTGATTGCAAAAGGCATGTTACTAATTAATAAACATTCTACTAAAGTTATTCATTTATCAGAGTTCTTGGGATTACTTTGCATCACCCACTTTCTCATATTATGAAGCAGTGCTGTTTTTAGTCTGTCTGCTACTAAAACTTCTACAGTTTTCTTTATGCTGTTACTGTCAAGTTCTAACATCAGTTTTAAAATATGTTTCATTTCATGCATCAGATCTCTTACCAGTTTGCCAGTGCAAAAAAAAAGACAGTTGTATAATTAATGATTTGCACTTCAGAATTTATCCTTGCCCTAACTTGGAGTTTGTTTTCAAGTCTACCTTAATCTGTGTAATTAGTTCCCTCTATATCTGTATATATTTCAATGCCTGTCCTGTCAGCTGGATGACAGGATTTTCTCTACTCCATTTATCCCACTTTGTTTAATTGGCATATTGTTCAAAGTCCACCAGATAAGATTCCGATTCATTTTTTATGACAGGTATATTTCTGGATTTAGCTGTCATGTTTGTTTATCCTACCAACAACTGTTACAACTCCACCACCTTTTGGTCAGTCTCTACCTTGAATTGTATAGGTACTTTCAGGAGTTCCTCCATCGTTGTATAGAAACACATAACCAAGGAAGCAGCCAGGAACAGCAGCAAAATGCCTCTGGTTTTAAACTCTGTAAAGAAACATTATCCCAAACAGGTTATGTACTTGAAACAATGGTATAACAATGAATTGTATATTGGCAGGTCCTTGACCAAAACTGTCTGCATTCCCCACCAGTGTAAGTCTGAAAACACGGTGGAGGTTCAAGTTTATAAACAATACCCAAGTTATTAATCCAGAGTAGAAGATGAGTGTAAAAATAGCCAACTGTACTTTACACAGTATTCGCACACTGGGAACAGTAACTTTATGACGGACTTTATAGTCCTTGTCAGCAGTCCAAGCAACAGCCTCTCCGTTCAGATGCTATTTCTCTTTTAAACATAGTTGTAGACCTTGGCAAACTTTCTCTTCGGCTTCAGCAACTACAAAAAAAAAGTAATCATTTGAAATCTAGAAACCCACTAGAGAGAGAGAGAGAGAGAGAGAGAGAGAGAGAGAGAGAGAGCTCCAAAACACAGAGACTGAATGGCCTAAAAACAGACGTATATACACCAAGTTCATGCCATTTCCTGGGATACTCCCTTTTCTCCAAGATGTGACAATCTTGATGATATATATATATATATATATATATATATATATATATATATATATATAAGTTTAGAGGTGTAGGGGGCTAGCCCCCCTACAAAAAAGAAGTTTAAAGGAGAAGAAGAGCAATCTTCAAGATTCGCTCTTTCCCTTGAGTTTCTTTTTTCTTTTTTTTTTGCTTGACGGCATTTCAACAGGGAGCATGAAAACGTCCTCACCTGAGTCATGCCTCAGGCCATATCCACAGTTAGCCCCAAATAGGCTGCAGAACTCCACACATTTTGGACCATTACCTCATGCTGAACCACTGACTGAAGAACGTACTTCCTGGTCTTCATTGCCTAGGCAACCTGTTTTTATACAAGACCAAATAGGAAGTTGATATCCCATTATTTAACTAATCAACATACAACTGATTGCCTTACTGAATTGTTTTGAGAATCCATACAGGCACATGTCGCTTTACACATTTTAAAGGCACATTCTACAACACACTTCCATACACAAGATGTTCCTGAATATATGGGTGTATATCAGATTATCGGGTTTTCGGAAACTCAAAATTTATATGGTAAGGATCATATGTTCGACTTTCTGAAAACTTGAAACCTTTATATGGAGATTGCGGTACAGTGGGGATCAGAGAGTTTACCCTTTTCCTCACTGTAGTGCAGTCTTGGAGTTGGCATATATAATTTGCAGATATGTGTAGAGGTACATGTATGTATTTGTATAAAACATTTAATACTACCATATAGTAAATATAGTATTTAATATATATTGTAGCATTTTGGTTGTAGTAAAGGTTTAATGTGTCATTAAATGTGTGCTGCAGGATGGAGTGCAGGGATAGTATGACAAACAGGTATCTTGTTACCATTAACAAGGCATTGGTTACCAGTTAATGCTGTCTGAAAGGACACAGCCTGAAGAGCTTAGAATCAGGAAGTTTGCTCCAGAACTGGAGGATGAGAATGTGGGAGGGGGAGCTTGCCTTGAGTACTGTGCTAAGAAGTGTGGAGTGTGATAGACCACTTGGGACTAATCTGAGGTTTATACATAGAGAAATCATTTGGATTTCATAGTACATTTGGTGCTGGTTAAAGCCTACAGAATGGGACTTGAAAGGCATCTTGTTCCTGTGAGGGACTGGAATGTTGTTGGTGCAATAGCTGTGGGTAGTTGTCACTCTGTGCATGCTGTTTATCTTGACCTGGCCAAGGCTTTTGACACTATCCCCCATGCTAGTATCATTTAAAAATTTGCCAAACTTAATGCAACCCCCACACACACACACACACACACACACACACACACACACTTTGTCCACTGGATTGCAAATTGGCTCTCCAACATATCCCAAGATGTGAAAAATGATGGTACCTTCTATGAACATAAAATTGTAACTAGTTGGGTACCACAGGGATAAGTGATGGGCCCTCTCCTGTTTATTTATGCATTTTGCCAACATCCCATCCCAGAATCCAGAAATGCAGTTGATCAGGTTTACTGATGAGTGCAAGCTGGGCACTGTCACCTGCTCATCCAATGATATTAACCTGCTCTGACAAAGGCTAGAATATGCACATACCTAGTGTCTTGAAAATAGTCTCAAGCTAAAGTCCCAGATACAGTGATGAGACCTGGCTACTTAAATGGACAACTCTCTCTCATTCAGTCATCATATTTCCACCATAGTCAGAAAATCCTTCTATCTGGCCCAGTTTAGTTCATTTATACTGCTCTGGTACTGTTTTTCCCCTTGCAGTGTAACTGCAGTAGTTGATTCCAGCTGGGAAAATACTTCCAGCTTCCTAGCCCCTGTTTACTGACCTTGTCTATCCGGACAGATGATAAAGAAAGCAGATAGTAACTTTTTGCCAGTTCACCAAAGAGTTTTTAGACAGTAAATCATACCCCAAGATATTTGTTTTTATGTTCCAGTATTCATGATTTTAGTCTAATCCCTGGGTATTATTTGAACACAGGACTTTTTGGTTGTCAGGCAGGTGCGCACCCAGCTGAGAACTGCTGAATTCTCATCAGACAAGCCTGTTTCTGGCACTGTAATGGCCAATTTGTTCTTGCCAGTTCCACCTACCTTTCATACATTCCGCAGTACTTACATGTTCCAGCTTACTCTTCAGTAATGGAAAAATTAGGATTCATGCCTTCAAAGTTCTCTGACTGCCCTAACAGCTTGAGGTAATGACCTAACTAGGGACAGTAGCACCCTGCAGCATATGAAATGTAATAGCTTACAGTTTGCTGTTTCTTGACTAAGTTAAGGTTGTGCAATTCACTAAATCTGTGATCTCAGCCCCTCCCAAAATAGTTGCAACATGTTCTGAGAGTATTGCTGTTGCAGGGTTATTTGTGCAGCTGAAGTTCGCTGAGACTGAAACATCTTAAACTCCTAACCACAACTCTATAAGGATTTCTGAGTCACTCATGACACTGCTGTGATATTAAGCAACTCCTTGTCAAGAAAGATTTAAACAGCCGTAAGTGCAATTTTATTTACTAAAGTTCTAATTACATTCCTGATGTGTATTGTTTTATTATAGCTAAACTTAACAAACTGTAGAGAAGGAATGTCTCTCTCCTCAAAAATATCTCTACATTTGAAATTAATCTTTTTTTCTCACTTTCCTGTGCGGAGCTCTGCATTTTCATTTAATTTCTCTGGTCATGGAAATGCATTTTATAGAGCAAAGATTTGCAACTTGAGGCTTCAGAACTGCATACTATTTGGTCTGACTTTGCTAGTATCTGACCAGTAACTTGCAGATGTGTTGTCCTCCCTAAGACTGTAATGTTTAAGAATAAAACATTACATTTCCCTGCCTTCATTTGTTTGGTTTTCATCACTGTAATCTGATTTCATTTAACTCCTGCACTTCTGAGGGGAAGATATTGTAATAATAGTTTGTTGTCATATAAACTGGAGTACTAGAATTCAACAAGAGAACATATCCTGTTACCACAGCTAGAAAAAGCATCTGAATCCAGAAAACCAAATGTGCACCATATAAATAAACAGATAAGGTTAACACCTGTCTTTTTCAGTTGCTGTTTAGCATTAGCTACCAGAGATGTAGCCTGATGCAGTTTAACTAGCTAGACACAGCTAAATGCTGCAAATGTATTTACATTCATGGATGAAGAGTCCAAAGCTATTTAGATGGGACTGCAGATCATATGCAGAGAACCATCAGAACATGCCCGTTAGAATAACAGAACACCACAGAGTGATTTACAGGAGTGCAAGACACCCCTTTATTTGACGCCCGTTATTCAGAAGTGTTTTCAGATAGGTCAGGTTAACAGAAGAATGCACAAATCTGTGCCAAACTGTGTTCTTTTAGCCACGTAGTGCGTTATATTTTTTACAGATTACATGTGCCCCTTGACATGTGACATGAAGAATGTGGGGACATACATCAGCTTCTGTTCAGGTTCTCCAAGTATTCATTTTATTTCTTTTACAGGAAAACAAGATCCTCTCAAGCTTGATCAGCTGTGGGAAAATGTTATCTGCTGGTCCACCGCATTCCCCAGAAAAGGGGAGGAGGGTCTGTCCTCCAGGTACTTACTCTTTCCCTCCCTAGCCATCCACTGAACCATCAGACTCTCTTCTACACCTGAGCCAGCATCAGCACAGAAGAAACAACTTCTGGGTCTGTGAGCTGGTCAGAGCCACACCTACAGACATCGGCAGGATGGGGAGAGGTCTAACACCACTATTTACTCATTTGTTGCTGTTTTGAAATCTATGGCAAACTCAGGCTGGAATTCAGAAATGCACAGTGCACTATGTAATCATGTTCTCATCAGGATTGTACAGTCCGTTATCTTGAGTGATTCAGAGATCAGTGTATCAGTACAACAATATGAAAGCACCGGTCTGTATTATGACAGTAGTCTGGTGGCATAGCTAATGTAAATTTGCCATGTGCTGTAACTCAGAATAGCTGTAGTGTACAATATGGGGTGACCACTGAAAAAAGTGTACACCGTCTTTTGATGGATAAACTCATTGCTTCCTGTAGCAGGATTGGGTCTATTTGCACTGCATGGGATAAATACTGTGAAGCCATCTCTATGTATTTGTTCACATGAGTTTGAACACATGTGAGGGAACATGATTGTGGGTGTGTGCACATGTGATTTTACAGCTGTCTGGATGTTTGTGAGTGTTGACTATGTGAGAGCATGCATGAGCATGTTTGTGTGTGTGCGCGCGTGTGTGTGTGTTCATGTGCGCATGTGTGTTGTGTGTGTGTGTGTGTGTGTGTGTGTGTGCGCGTGTGTGCGTGTGTGTGTGTGTGTGTGTGTGTGTGCGCTGCATATTGTGGACTGATGTGAGAACATTAATCTCCAACTGCACTAGTGTTACATTCAGACATATACTAATGAGATGCTGCTCAGTGCAGCTTTATTATGTCTCTGAAATGCTAAATATCTCCATTGGTGTTGCCTAGGTAGCGCTGATGGTAATATATCCGTGAATCCTGCGGTCAAAGTTAAATAATGTAATGTTATTATTGTAGGAATGTAACTGTCATTGAATTGAATTTTAATTATTACTAATGATTTGAAATAGCCATGCCAGAAGTATATTATTTGTCCAGCTGTCATAATATTATTTCACCTTACTTTTTTATTAGTCAGTGTACCATTTATTAAAAGTAAGATCAAAAAGTCAGCTTTAAAAGACATAACCAACTAAATACATGCCTGATAAAACATCACCACAGCTTTAGATCTTTAGAAAAAAGAGACAGAAAAGATAATCAAGTACTGTAAGCATCTTTTTTTCTGTTTTCCCTTTTTAGCATTTTCAGGTCTAAAACTGTATTAAATTCTTCCTTGCCACACAGAAGTAGAACAGCAGAGGCGCACCTAGAAATGATGCTTCATGAGAGAGGGACACAGCTCCTGGTACTGGGGGTGCATAAGCCATGTGCACTAATTCAGAGTACAACTTTAATAGTATGTGTAACACATGCATGCACTAAAGAGTTCTCTTTTTGTTTTCTCTTCATTCTGTAAGTCCAGCTGCAGCACTGTCAGAAGAGCATCAGCAGACACCTTGGCCAGTAGATGGTTGATACCTCTGGTGCTTGGACACTACTGTGTGCCAGGCCTGTGTTTCAACAGAGGATTGGAAGTTCCCCTGCTTAAAGTGACCTAGAGTGCCCTCTGGTGGCCTCTGGAGCCACTACACAGGAGGGGAGTGACAAAGGGTTTCAATTGTAATTATCTAATATTGGCTGCATAAACTGGTGATGTCTGAGGTGCACTGGCCACTGACTGCTCATCCCATGATAATGGAGTACAGCCTCGCATGTTTGCTGGAGTCATGCACCCTCCCAGGCCTTGACCACCAGGCCAGCAGTGGCACAGCCTGCACATAACATCAGCCACAAAGTTGCCTGATAGTTGTGTGGGTTGGCATCAGGGCGAGTGTAACATCTGCCATATACCCAAGAAAAAACAAAACTAGTCCACCAGGACCAACTAACAGCATAAAAATAAAAAATCAAACCGGACCACCAAGGTCAGTCGCTTCACTTTATTACAAAACCAAATAACGAAGTGCTTTTACCTGGTACAAGCACTGGCTTCTTCAGAGTCATTTGGTCAATCAACAAACACAATTTTAAATATCAAACTCCAGTATCCAGAGACCAATCAAATGTACAAAACTCATGACATCATACACAAATCATTCCTACTTAAAGGACCATGCATTTAATTAAATAATGATTAAGACAGTGTCTAAATCTTGTTTAAATTATGTGTATTTAAAGCACTATGGAGACATTAAATATTAAGGCATGACAGCATACTTTTAAAATACTTGTAAAATATTAAAAACATTTTGAATATGTGTATATATATATATATATATATATATATATATATATATATATATATATATATATATATATATATTACACAACACACTCTAGCCTTTAGATCTTGTTAGCCCTGAGTTTTAAAATGGGCATTAGGGAGGTGCTGTCATTTAACCCAATTTTGAAAAATGAAGATGTGTTGGGTCAGGATGGGACCAATACCAAGAAATCTGGAGATGTATTTGTGTTGAAATATAATGCATTAGCCCCACAATTTATTTCCAGTTTGAAGAATGGATGGAAGTTTTGTCTGAATAACACTACAAAAGACATCTTGGGTAAAGAACCACAGATAGTGTATGGTAGGGATAAGAACTTACAAAACATCCTCGAGATTAATTTTGAGGGGAGGAAATATAATATAACACATCAGTGATGTCAAAATGTGGTATGTGTAGGTATTGTCGTTTTATAAATGATGGTCCATATTTGTGTATAAGGATTATAAATTCTCCATTTCATGTCCTGGGAAATGCAATTGTAACAGTACCAAACTTGTTTATGTGGCAACCTATACAGCCTGCGATGGTTTTTACATTGGGAAAACCATTTGCAGGCTGCATGATAGAATTTTGGAACACCTTAGATGTATGTAGAATGGGAACAAGTATAATGCGCTTTATTTACACAGCAAAAATTGTGTGTATTTTAAAAAGTTTTTATTTTTTGTTGTGGATAGAGTGCACAGTAGTGAAAGAGGGGGGATGTCAATGCTGAAGTAGAAGTGAAAGAACTACAATGGCAGCTCAGGCTGAATGCTTTGAGCTTAGCTGGGTTAAATGACAGCACCTCCCTCATGCCAGTTTTAAAACTCAGGGCTAACAAGATCTAAAGGCTAGGGTGTGTTGTGTAATATATATATATATATATATATATATATATATATATATATATATATGTATATATTCAAAATGTTTTTAATATTTAACAAGTATTTTAAAAGTATGCTGTCCTGCCTTATAATTTAATGTCTTCATAGTGCTTTAAATACGCATAATTTAAACAATATTTAGACGCTGTTTTAATCATTATTTAGTTAAATGTATGGTCCTTTAAGTAGGAATGGTTTGTGTATGATGTCATGAGTTTTGTACATTTGATTGGTCTTTGGATACTGGAGTTTGATATTTAAAATTGTGTTTGTTGATTGATCAAATGACTCTGAAGAAGCCAGTGCATGTACCTGGCAAAAGCGCTTAGTTATTTAATTTTGTAAAAAAGTGAAGCGACTGACCTTGGTGGTGTGGTCTGATTTTTTATTTTTATTTTTATCTGCCATATACCCACCCTATTCCCCGTCTTGTATTACTCCACCTTGTGTGTCACTCCTCATAGTCTGTTAAACAATCATCCCTATCACCCATTTTTTACTCTTTGTCATATGTATCCAGCCACTGTTTTCCTAATCTTTTGTGGCAATATCAGCCCTGTATGTGTATATCTGTGTTTTATGTTTGTTGGTGTGCCCCTGCAACCTTTTGTCTAACCTCTATCCCTTCACCAGCCATTCTTCACTACCTTTTGCAGCTACCCTCCAGGAGCCTTTCTCCACAAAAATGTCATTTTTACTGTCCCCCTGTTATTTCTGGTTTGCTATCAGAATGTCGTGCACAAATGAAAAGTGAATGGGATAGTCGAACACACTTATGCAAATGCTGTAGTGCATTTGCATAAGTGTATTCGACTATATGTAAGGAGATCGTGGTACAGTGGGGAGTGGAAATTCATTCATATCCCCACTATAGTGCGATCTCAAAGTTGGAATATAATAGTAGCATGGGGTGCAGGTGGGCTTGCCCCCCTGCAAAAACGTGATTTGTCATATAGGAGTTTGATTTACATCAGCTCCTATACGGCTGTCATGTGATGTTTTTGGTGACAATGTCGACTCAAATGTGTCGATCATTTGGGTCGACATTGTGTAGGAGTGGAGAGTTGGGTTTCGGTGTTTATTTTCATTATTGCGAATGGCAAATGTTTTGCCTTTTGCAATAATTTCTCATGGCTATATAAGGTTTCTTTTTGTCTAGTCTTCTTCTAAGTACCTCCTAGTTCTTGACTTTTCACTTTTGGTACATGCAGTATGACTTGCTACACTTTGCAATAATCCATCAGTTAATTCATTTATTCTCCAATAATCTGCTTAATCCACTGCAGGGTCATGGGGGAACTGAATTGTACCTTGGTGTTCAGTGTGCACAAGGTTGTGAACTAATCCTGAATGGGGTGTCAGCCTATCACAGAATCTACACATGTTCTCCTAACTGATTTTTGGAAGATTAATTTTTCCATAATGAATAACTTGTCATTTGGAGGTTGTAGTTACCCAGCAGCACAGTCACCAGAAAGAATTAAGTCTATGAGTATTTACTGTCTAAATTCTTCCCTTGGCCTTCATTTGCCTACTGTGTGACTGTATGCAAGCTAGTTCTATGAAGAAAGGAGACCAAATAGAGGAACTCATCATAACTGGCTATAATGAAGTCATATCACAGTGAACACAGAAACATCTCCAGGAAACCAACCACATGCATATTATCAATGTGTACGTTTATGTGCATGTTTATATGTAGTTACATGTGTCTGTGTATATATGTATATATATATATATATATATATATATATGCATATTCTAGAATAAAAAATATATATGTGTGTGTGTGTGTGTGTGTGTGTGTGTGTGTGTATATATATATATATATATATATATATATATATATATATATATATACATATACACACACACACACACACATATATATGTGTTATGCTCTGGGTTGGCTAGACGGTAGTAAGACTGGAGGAATGATGACACAGAACTCTTGGCCACAAGAGACAAATGACAACCATGCCACAGTCTAGCTCATGATCACAGTTCAGAACCCAAAGAGAAGAGTGCTACTCAAAATGTTTACTTTTGTCCACAGAGTATGCCCAATGACTGCACTTCCTGCACCCTTTTAACCAACTTCTTCCTCCTACAGTGTGGAGCCTTAGGGGTCCATTCATTCACTGTCCAGGCCAAGAGCCTGATCTGTCCTTTCATTTCCCACTTGGGTGTTAGGGAGTGGACCAGTCTGTCAGTCATGTGAATCCCTCTCCCTGCATAGCCTAACCCCCCAGGAGAGTGGCCATGTGCCACAGTCGCTGCTACCTGGGAGGATGCATAGCACACATCACCAGTCTTACCTGAGTTACTAGCAGTGTAATGTCACCTCAGCCCACCTGTTGCTAACTGACCCACATGCTCTCTTTTAGTTCTAGCAATAGGTCAAACTGCCTCCCTCTACCCCAGGATGGGTGAGCCAACAAATGCTCACTTCCATTCCCCCCAACTGGCTATTCCAGCTTTCCATGCTGATGCTCAAACATGGGCCATCTGGAGGTACAGACCAGGCTTTATCCCTATGTGTTACAGAGATGGGCACTCCACAAAACTTTCAATAATGCAACCAGCTAAATTGGGGTCTACAAACAGTAAAGCAGACAAAGATAAAGCAAAGCTGATGAAGGGTTATTTTATGCAACAAATATGGAGAAAGCACTATAGCCAGAGATCAAAGAAGCTACAGGAAGAGGGGATAATTTCAGCAGTAAAGGTGAATAAGAATACAATTATAGCTGCTAACAGGTTTTCAGCAGGACAAATTAAAATTCACTTTAAAATTAAGCAGTATTTCAATAAAGGTTCATTAATCTACTTAGGGAAAACACCAGTGGAAACAAAAGAAATACATGCTAGAGGTTATTAAAAGAAAATGCACGAGACTGAGAAAAGAAATTTTATACAATTATGTATATGTATTAAAGCAGCTATATGACTACAAGAACTTCAAAATGAACACTACAGTTATAACAAATTCTACTTCCTCTAAAAAAATCTCTCAGACTTCATCTCTCATCATACTGGATATGCACCTGCACCCCAATTGACAACCCCGAAACCTGACCCCCTCTCAGGTATTCCTACTCTTCTCCACTCAGTCACTACTCTATCTTCCCCTTCTCTCTACCACACTAACTCCTTCTGCTATCACTTTAGCCTGCATTATATCCCTACCTTAGGCCTTCTGCCTCCCTCTTTTCACCCTTTAAGTTAATTTCTTCTCACCACTAATAATTTTACTTATATATTTACACTTTCTATTCATACATTCACACCATGATTGTAAACCATTCTTCACTTTTATCAAATTTATTCAATGTTATTATCAAATTATTCTATGTGATTATTATTTTATTTTAATCTACTACTACTGCTTTATATACTCTGTATTGTTATGTAAAATCTCCTTGCATGTCATTAAATGTTTAGCTTTTCTCCCTGGGCCACCACTGAAAATGGGTTCATTTCAGGCACAGTGGACTTTCCCGGTAAACAAATGCAATAAATAAATAAATAACAAATATGTAGAGAGAGAGAAATATATGTAGGGTAACTATCACACAGATCAAAACAGCAGCAGGGAAGTGCTTAGCTTTAGGAAGGTAGAAAAACAATGCAGAAACATTTGACTAAGTAAAAACAAAAGATATAAACTGGAGCCTCAACCTCCAAAAATGCTCATTCTTGATAAACCAGCAAAACAACTTGCGGTGAACCTGACAAGCACCAAGGCAAGCCATAGAAATGAAAACAGGGCCACACAGAAAGCAAGCACTGGCAACACATATCACAAAGGAAATATTTGTTGAGACATTAGTAATTTAAGGGAAGATGTGATGGACTTTATAAATATGAATAGATCTACTGAAATGCTTTAGAGTGAATGTGAACAACTGCATAGTGTGCAAGACACAAAATGATATCTGATAAAATCAAGAAATACGGCTAAGTGGAACATCTGAAAGAGACCTAAATTTACATAACAGAGAGCAGCAAAACACATTATTGTGCAGCTTGACTTGAAAAAGATAAAATGCTGCCAGAGAAGCAAAAAAAAGGGATAAGAAAGAAGCATAAATGATATCACTGTGGAAAAAGTGACTAGACTTTATGGCTGCTGGGGGATGTAGGAAATTAAAAAAATAAATATATTGAATGTGTTAAAAAGATGGATGTAATATTAATGCAGCTTAAAATGTATGTTATAACATCATGAAGTGAAGCTTCCTTTCAAGTTGCTCCTCTGCTTTTCTACTTCTGTAAGACAAAGTAAGAAGAATTGTGAAGCTTAAAATCGTAGGAGGTATAATGAAAACTGCAGTGAAAAATATAGACAGTTTAAAGGTGAACTAGGAAGGAAAACAAGTATTACTTTGTAAAACAGAAGGTCTACTGAACATGAAAGGGATGTGAAGAAGAGAATAAAGAAACTAAGAAATTCCAGTAAAAGGAACATGAAATGACATGTACTAATAGCTAAGGGGATGGATGAAAACCGTATGTCTGCATGTAACATGCAGATTCTGGCTCGGACGATATTACTATTTATGTGTAAATACTGAATTGACACTGACCTGTTAACAGTGGAGGAACACTATTCATGCCTAAGCATAACCATGTAAGGCATCTAAAGAACTACAAACTAATTAAAACTGGAATGAACTGCTCTCACAGCCATTGTTTGAAACTAATATGCAAATCATTAAGAATGGGGCAAAACATGGTGGTACACTGATGTGGCATTGAAGGTTAGGACTATACTGGGTCTGCATTACCAAAATGACAACCTTATCCAGGCCTCTCCATGCTCAGAACAGCTATGGGTGAAAGAGCCTCCTCCAAGCTGGGTTCAGCCACTTGGAACCACTTACCTATATACATTAAAAAACAGCAAATCATAAAAGCCTTTAAATAGTCACTAAAAGAACTTCTCTTGCAAGAAGCCCACTGCACCTGCTATTGTGACAATGGTTAACTACATTACAAAAAGCAATGATTCTATGTTAAACAACAAATGTAAACAGTTGTTGTAAAGATTTTTGTATAGGGACATTGTATACATAAAAAGCTTTCTACCAAAACTCTATTGTACTTATTTCTAGCTTGTGACTTTAAATGCTTAGAGTTTGTAAATTAATTTCTTTGTTGTTCAAGCTTAGACTGTGATTGAAAAGAGTCAAATATGTTAAATAATAAACCTAAGGATATGCAGAAGTAAGAAGATTAGCAATGTTAGTTTAAACCAAAAGGAAGGAGAAGATCAAAGGAGCAGACTGAGGAAAAATAGGCAGTTCCAACGGAAAGGAATATAAACATTTTCAACATTATAAAGTGTCATAAAGAAGCAAAAAAAGACGGAAGAGATAGCGAATCTGTATAAAGTGGATGGGTAAGTGAAAAAGTGGCAAGGTACTAAATTCATGTTTTTGTCTAGTATAAACAAGGTTAAAGGGAGATAGTTTTCATGGCTGTTGAGTAGAGGGGTTGAGGTTAATTTGTTGATTCCAGTCTTTGCACAGAGGATAAACCCTTGAAAGTCATCTAAAACCAAGGTTAGACAAAGCAATGGGGCTTAATGACAGTCATTCTAGTATTCTTAGGACAATAAAGGGAGAACTGATAATACCACTAACTAACATACAGATGTCATTGCCTTTTTTTCCCCTGGCAAGGAATACTCACCAACAAGCTTCTGTATCATCATACAACTGCAACTTCCTGTCAGCATCCTTACTTTCTGGCCCTAGGATTGACTAGCCTCAAGGCTCTGCCTTCTGTACAATCAGGAGGCCTGTTCAGTGAAGGGACACATCCAGCATCACCCAGAAAAGAGCAATTCATGTACTCAGGGGAGTGTGTGTGTGTGTGGGGGGGGGCATGCCAGAAATCTGTAGTGATTATTTGGGGAATTAGTGTCACTCTGCCAGTTTTTCTCAAGTGTAAGAAAAATCATGGCGTTACTACTGAGGAAATTATTTTCTTGTTTTAACCAGTAGAACTTTTTATTGTGCAATAAATGCAATAGCATGATACTTGCACCACAAAGCTCAGTCTTGAGTCCAATCTTATTATCCCTGTTTGTAAGCAGATGTCAGGGACCTGAACGCTATTTTGTATGCAAACAATGTAATACTACTAAGGCTTGGGAAAATAGCTCCTAAGAGCCAATAACTTTCATATATGTTTTTATTGAGACCTGCCACTAGGTTAATTATAATAGACTAACTATTAAGGTAGTTCGCTATAGCTAACTACTAAGGCATGGGAAACTAATTCCTGAGAGCCAGTACTCTTCATTAAAGTCTTACTAATGTCTGGCAGTGGGTTAACTTTAATGGACTAACTATAAGTTGTAACAAAACCCACGTACTATTTGAGACAAGTGAGGAATTTAGCATCTCCCTCTACTTTTGATTTCTAATCCCTTTGGTAATGTAATGTAATAAGTCACCTCTCAAAAATATACTAGGTAGTATAAATACCATCTTGGGTCTCCCCTGAAAAGAGGCCACTAGCCTAGTGGGACTAAAAACAGGCAACAAAGGTTAAGTAAAATAAATAAAAATAAATATTGGTTAAATTCTTAGTGCTAGGCTGATGTTTAAACATCATACTCGGATTTTAGCTGACAAAGTATTGTCACAGCTGAAACTTTTTTGTTTATAGATTTACTGGTAGAACTCAAGCAAAAATGCTAATACCTAAACAGAAATATGCATTTTCCAATTGCCATAAGTTCTGATACTAGCTTACTTCCATGTGCATGTAGTAAAATATGCTGTTTTAAGTGTACCTAATTATTCAACATGTCACTTTTTGTCAAGACTCAGTAATCTGGTCCTGTTTTAATGTAAGGTTGGATTTCTGAAAAAACAGTGATAGGAACATATGAACAACACTAGGCAAGCAATCACAGGGACTATAAGAGGCCTAGACATATAAAATACTTTACAAGTACTTAATAGTGCTCACCACCCAAACCAACCAGAACTGTACATGCTAACCCTGGTGTAAATTTATTTCCATCGCTTCAATCATTAAGACCAACTTTAAAGACCAGCTAAGTAGCACTTTGCTTGATTTCATTACCCTGTGTTTTTATTTTAGTTATTATTGGCACATGATCTGAAATAGTTATTGGGTGCATATCAAAACCTTCAATTAATGCACATGTTTCAGTGAAATGTAAATTCTGTCTAGCCACCTAGCCCAGTTTTTATATCTTGGGGAATAATATGTAAATTCACTCCAAATGCCTATTACTGAATTCCCATCTTCAGTGCCAAATATTTTCATAAATTTCTTCAAAAATCTACCCTCCTTTTGTTATACTTTCCCTTCTGGGCCCCCAATGCATCTTCACTGTTGCAAATCACATTCTACTCTCCACCTATAATAAATATTCCTTGCTGAAAAATGATTATTTCTCCCAGAATTTTCTTAAGCTCCATTATAGCAGTTTCAGGTGGAATATAAATACATGCTAGTGAAATCCTCCTCCCTTGCCAGTAGCCCCTTTGTACTACAAATCTGTCATTATTGTCTTTTTTATCCTCTTCTATCACTATTGGAGCTGCTCTTGCAATTAATATAAGTACTCCTCTTTTCCTTTGTCCGAGTATTCCACTGAAGAACCATCTTGAAAATCTTTCTTTATTAAATTCACATGTTCAGTTCTTTCTAAGTGTATCTCCTGTAACATAGCTATTTGCACTCTACATTTTAATAAAGTTCAGTACACTTTCTTTTTTAATACAGTTCACTACACTTTCTTTTTTGTATTTATCTGTAAGACCATTGACATTTAAAGACATTACAGAAACCATTATTGCATTAAAACATTATTTCCACCTTTTATGTATAACCCATTTTTTGTTAAATGTCTAGTTCCTGCTTTTGTGTTACATGCATACACTGTTTAACAGGTTCATCTTTTATACAGTTGTTTCTTGTCATATCCATTTGAGCCTATGTCACATCAAAATTTTTGTTTCATTGAAAACCCTCAAAAAAAAAAACACACCCCAATACCCCGCTAAAATCTATTAATTTAATACTAACACACAAAACTGTGCACATCTTCAAATACTGAAGTTTTACCCTCCTAATAGAAACAAAAGTCCCAAACTGACAGCCATACTCACAAACTTGAGTTAACCTAAAAGAAAGGTTAAACATGCTAATATGCGTGGTTCAACCTGTGCTTATACTAAATGTTGCTTTTGTCTTTTCTGTATAGCTCCCCCAGCTGGGAACCCCCCTGAATGCTTTTAGAGAACATTACGTCCTAGCCAGTTTCTCTTCTCAGTTTTTTTCTTCAGCCAGTCACTCTCCACCAGCCTGTAGCCAATTTATCTTTATCAGATTGTCTCCATGGAGACAAGAGAACCAGGCAGCCAGTTTCTCTTTATCAGATTGTGTCCATGGAAACATTAAGACCAGCTGCAGAACTGCTATTGAGCATACATTTATTTGCTAGAAGAAAGCCTCATAATATTCAATATTCTTTTTTTATTTACTTGATAATCAGTCTAAGGTCCTTAATCCAGTCATACCCCCATGCAAGAATGAGAAAAAGCACATCAAATGTGTTTTGTCATGCTCTTTTAACCAGGCTTTTTTTCATTGCAGTATATACATTTCTTAAAACTGAACAAGATGAAAGAGAGAAGGTAGAAAGAAAAGAAAAAAAAGAACAGCCACACCTGTGTACAATCCCTATTACACTTAAAAATAACTGAGAAAACTTTACTTTATAGCATGCAAAGAAAACCATACACCACAAAAATAGTGCTAGTAAGAAGAAAATGTCTTTACTTACAGTTAACTTCCTCCCTCCTGTTCCCCCCAAAGCATTTTTGAACATTAATGACTTGAACAGGGCATATGCTTTAGAGTTCCCCACAAGTCCAACAAATTCTGAAAAAATCCAATATTTTCAGATTTTCTTGTCTGTCATATTTCATACATATAATTATTGCATTGTGATCCCATATTTACTGTTTATTTACTGTTCATCTCCAGTTCCCAAATCCTGTCTTTGCTTCATTTCCAACGTACTCTCAATTCTTCTAGTCAACTCGTGTGCTCCCTTCCTTCAATCCAATATTTTCTGTTTAAACACTGGAAAAAGTTTCACAGGTACAGTCTCTCTCTGTTGTCTTTATTACCAGAAGAACAAGAAGCAGAATGTGTTTCTGTTTCACAGCTCACTTTTTGTTGGACAAATTTTTGCATTTCCTCCTTAGCATGTACTTCATCAAGAATGATTTTGTCCCTCCAGGGAAGAACACTTGAAGACAGCTGAGTACAGCAGTTTGACTCTCACACCTCCATGTCAAAATTCCCTGAATAATGGAATAAATTTGCTTCTATTCTGCCTGGTGTACAATGAATAATCATTCTCAATAAACACTCTGATGTCTCTCACTTTTAGTACTTTGTCCTTCTGCCACAGTTTTGTCAAAATCAACTGCCTCTGCTGCTAGGATTCCATCTTTACTATTAAAGGCCTCAGTTGCTTTCTCATAGCCAGGTTTGGAGCATACATGTAATATGCCCTTTCAACTAACAGCTCCTGCTGTGGAATACCAGTCTAGTTGCTTATTTGTGCTTTCTTAAAATTAATCCAGTCTGTTCCTTCCAGCTTCTCTGGTATAGATGAAAATCTCAGGTTTTCCCTACATACTCTGTCTTCTAATTCCTGAGCAGTCTCACATTCAACCAGCCTTTTCTTCATTTTGACCTTTGATTTTTGCAGCTTTATAACCTCATCTGAATATTTGTTTAAAGCTTCTTCCATTTTTCCAGCCTTTTGTTGTTTGTGTTGATATACTCAATCAGTGTTTCATTTATTTTAACCAGGTATGTGTGCAGTTGTCTTATATCTTTCAGTAGGTTACTGAAATTCATATGTGGAGGTTGCACTGCTTTTTGCTGAACAGCTGCAGAACTTTCCTCAGTCAATGTTTCTTCCTCACTTTTTGTGGCTGATTTTTTTTCCAGGTCCTCTGTATTTCTTTTTTCCTGGCATCCAGGCAGTTACTAAAATGTACCCATAAACACAAGTTTACTGGCCTTCTCTGCTGAGTTTCTGTTTTCACAGTGGGAGAGCTAGAATTAAGTTGTTACTCAATGTGCAGCCATCTTGAAAGACATTTTTCTCTCTCTCATTTGGCCATCATGTTTCCATCATAGTCAGGAAATCCTTCTAAGACATGAAGAACTATAACTAAAGTGTTAACTTCTTAAACTGGTACCAGCATAAGAGCTAAAAAATCACAGTATCAGACTAAATATTCCTTTAGTCTGAGTCACCGGGTCTCATTCTTATCTTCTGTCCTGTTTGTATGACCAAGAGGACTGGATGCATTTAATTTACTAGTCTAATGCATTTAAATGTTGTTTTGTTTTGTTTACTATTTATAATGTAGTGCATCAGTTGTCTTCATAAGCTGTATTTTACTTACAGAGACCGTTCAGTGTTAATCTAATTTAAGAACATTGATCATTCTGATATGGACAGCTCTCTCTCTCATTTGACCATATTTCCACCATAGTCAGGAAATCCTTCTGTCTGCCCCAGTTAATTTAAAAGGGAATGTCTTCAACATGCAAACAAGTCATCTTACCACTGTACTCTTCCCTTTTTAGACCCACCATTGAATATAGTGCCCCTTTAGTATGTACAAATCCAGGCATATCACTTAAATGGAAAGGTCACAATAATTTTTAACTAAATATATATAAAGGCCTTAAATCTGCCCACTAACCTGATAGATTCACACAAATCACTCCTTACACTTAGTAGCCTACAGGCTGCTCTGACATGACTTGTGTCTCACTTTTTGAGCCAGGAAAGGGCCAATCATATTTTACCTCCTATTTCTTCTCAAAAACAGTGAATTTATAACCTCTTATTAGTGAATTTACAAACATCTGTACTATGAACCTAAATTCACACCAACAAATAAAAGATTGGCTGGAGGGATATGTTCCTAACTCAATGTATTCCCTGCCTGTGGAATAAATCATCCCTGCAGATAAAAATGAGACACTGAAACTTTCCCACCTATCTGTTGAAAAGAGAGGAATTTAAGGAATTGGTAGTGGAGATTATTCAGGAGCAATTCAAGAGGATATAAATTACTTCTGAAAATATAGCTAGGGAGTGGGATAAAATTAAGGTGGAGTTTAAAAATAGGGTGGAAATAAAAGAAAGTGAGATATGGTTAAGAGGTAACAACAATTATTTAGAGAGACTGACAAATGTTAAACAATTGCAGAATAGGGGGAATCCCACAGAACAAGAAGAGGATCAACTGCAGAATGCTAAGCAGAAAATAAGGGTTTACCTCAATAATATGCATGAGTTCAGAAAGATTGCTGTTAAGCAACTGTTTTTAGATAATAACAGTAAAGCACAAAAACTTTTAACACAATGACTCAGACAACAGAAAGTAGAATGGGCTGTCGCCAAGCTTAAGGAGCCTCTAACAAGGAAGGTAACAAGAGATTGTGTAGAAGTATTAGAAATACTTTGGAAAGTCTATGAAAGTCTGTATAAAGCAGAGAAATATGGAAATCAAGAAAAGACACAATTGGAAATGTTTATGGAAGAATTAAATATGCCAAGGTTAGAGGCAGATGAGGATCAATTACTAATGGTTAGAATAGGAGGAGATGAGATAAAAATTGTGATTTATAACCAATCTAGAGGAAAATCCCCAGGAATAGATGGTATTCCTGTGAAAGTTTGGAAGCTAGGAGGGAAAAACCTGATAAAGATCTGGAAGGTTTTGCTTAACAGTATTTTAAGAGGAGAAGTACCAACATCCTGGAAGAAAGCAGTGGTAGCTGTAATACGTAAAGAAGGTAAAGATACATCAAACCCAGCTTCATACAGGCCCATTTCAATACTATATCATGATTATAAACTGTTCATGTCTATAATGGCTAAAAGAATGACAAAAGTAATGCCAAAATTGATAGATATGAATCAATGTGGTTTTGTGGAGGGGAGGCAAACATTTAACAATAATAACAGAATACTGATGATCCAGAAGGAAGCGGAATGTAAGAAGATACCATTGCTGTTGGTGGGTCTTGATGCATAGAAAGCAGTTGACAGAATAAGCTGGGACTTTATGAGCAGGGCAATGGAAGCATTTATATTTCCTGAAATTATTACAAAGTTGATTAGAAAGATATATGAGAGATTGGAGGTGAAAATTAAAGTGGGTGGGACCTCTCTGATAATTTCTGCTTGAACAGAGGAACCAGGCAGGGGTGTCCTCTTCCTCCTTTGTTATTTGCATTATGTTTAGAACCACTGGCAAAGAAAATAAAGGAATCAGAAATTCAAGGATATACTTGGTATGGTAGTCAAGAAAAGCTGGCTTTATTTGCAGATGATATTATTTTATACCTGACAAAATCAAAAAAAGATATTACAGTGCTGTGGAACATTTTGAGACAGTTTCAAATCATTTTGGTATTCAAAATTAATGAAGTTAACACAAAGGCAGTAGTGATAAATTATGTACCCACACACAAAGTGGATTAGCAATATCTGCATTTATGGATACATGATAAAATGAAGTGTTTAGGAGTATGAATTAAAAATTATTCTAGTATGGTAGCTAAAAATATGTGGGAAGAGACTAAACAATAGATAACACAAACACTGAGAAATTGGGAGCTTTGTTATATGGATATGGATGGTAAGATACAAGCAGTCAAAATGTTTTAGTCCCTTTAGTCTGATACACAGGTCAGACATATTTTATCAACCAGAGGAGAAGTTGTGGGTGGCAATTAATAAACAGCAGAAGAACATTATCTGGGAGTGGAAGACAGCAAGAGGCAAGTGGGGTAAGCTGATTCTTCCAGTAGAATAGGGCAGATTGGGATTACCCAATTTGAAGGGGTATTTCAGAGCTACACAGTTAAAGCTCCTATACATAGCACAAGAAAAAATATATAATTCAAAGTGGAAAGGGATGATGTTGAAACAAGGAGAAGCTCAAGAAACAAGGAGAGACTGGGATTTTGGATGCAGGCCTTTAAAGAGAATAACAATAATCATTCAGAATATTATATCCATAAAGTATTCTAAACTACTACCTAAGCCAACACAGGAATAGAGAAAGGAGATTCTGCAGATAGGGATGACTGCAATTAGGGATATAGACAATAGGCAAGAGGGGGCTGGAATTTTTTGGAGAAAACTGGCAAAGATACCAAGGTATTGGGAGCAAATAACTAGAGAAGGAAAGGTAATAGAATGGGAAGAGGCCAAGAATTTATTTTGACTGCAGGTCAGAGATTGCCTTCCCTATCAAGGATTGATATCAAGATTGTAGGCAAAGAGAAAGAAATAGGGGGTCCTAAATGAAAGATCAGTACGGGTAGAGTTTTTAGTAGACTCTAGAACAGATGCTGCCATTAAAAAAGGAATAATTAGTAGAGCATATAAAATATTGCATGATAACTATAAGAATCAATCAGAGGAGGTTTGAAAGGATTGGGAAGACAGATTGGATAAGAATTGGAAACAATGGGAGCATATATGTATGTTTCTCAAATATGCAACAAAATCTAGAAAGTTTAGGATTTTTGCTTGGAATTTTTTACATAGATATTCTTAAACCCCAAGTAGACCCCAGAGAATTTTTCCACAGATAGACAGCAACTGCTGGTGGTGTGACGGGGAAGAAAGAGTACATGGGAACATATTATCTGGAGTGTGGTGGGTTGGTGGACTTTAAGGATTCCCTGCTGCATGCATTGTTGGAGATACTGGGTGGAAAGATTAGTGTGACGAAGGAGATGATTTTTCTGAGCTAAGATACAGAATCGGAATTGTCTAGACATGGTAAAGCCTTGCTTTGTCTAATTATGGTGGCTGCCAAAAAAGCAATTACTAGAAAATGGAAATCAAAATCCAAACCAGATGTATTAGAAGTAGTGAGTATAGTAACATACATAAAACAACTGGAATTGAGATCTTTAGAAAAGTGTGGACCAAACTACACAGGAAAAAATGGGAATTGTGGGAACAATACATACAGTGGAGGAATGAGGTTTAAAAGAAGGCATGATTTAAATGAGCTATGTAATGTTTGATTGAAAATGATTGGGTAGATTATAAGTGATGTATAATGTTTGCAACTGGGAATCAGTGTGTCAGTATGATTTGTGATATAAAATGCTTGCAACTAGGATTGTGTTGGTGTGGTTTGTATGATCACTTATGTCACAAGTGATGGTTTAATGAAGATGTATCTTTTTTAAATAAAAAAGGGACAGGAACTGAATAATTTATGTAATGTTGTTTAAGTTATATGAAGTATAGCAATATATCTGAAATATAATGTTTGTTATTTTTAATATGTTAATACAGTTTTATTGCTTTTGTATAAATGTAAATTTGCCTATTTCACAAGTGATAATTCAATAAAGGTGGGTTTAAAAAAATGAGAGAAAAATAGAGAGAGAGAGAGAGAGAGAGAGAGCTGTCAGTATAAGTACCCAGGTCTCTTATGACCATATCTATTTGAAGAGGAGTACCACTTAGAATATATGAGTTGGGAACAGCTTTTTTGCTAAACAATGCTCTCCTGTACTTTTTGACGTTTTTGCCAAACACTGCTATGCTGCATTTTTTTCAATTTAGCTTGTGACTGTTTTCAGTGTACCAGGCATGTGAATATTCCAGCCCTTTTTGGAGCAGTTTAGTGTCTGTAGATGAGTGGATAACAGTGCCCAGCTTGCAGTCATCTTCACACATGATCAACCACACTTTAGGAACCTTGGCTTTGATGTCTGCAGAATAAATGTTAAATAAGAGAGGGCTCATCTATGATCCCTGTGGTACCCCACTAGTTACAATGTTGTATTCGGAGAGGGTGCCAGCAACTTTTAATACTTGAAATTTGTTGAAATCTATTAGATAGCCAGGAAATGTGTCTAATCTTGGTTTGCTGAAAGTATTTTCTGTATATGTATATATTTATTCTGAGATCTGGTGACTCAGACTAATGGGAAAAGGTAAAATATTCTTTAAACAAGCTTTTTCCTGTACTCTGTGGTTGTATGACCTTAGTGTTCATATATCTAAAGATCCATCCTTTTGTGTTTAGCTTTGGCTTGTATTTTTCATATCTTCAATAGACTAAGCTACACATGCCATGCTTTAAGTATGAGCACCTCAAAGGTTTCATTAGGTAGCCCATACCTACTATACAAATTTTGAAAGGAATCTACATTTTTTGATCCTGCAGACTAGAGGTCTTGTGCTACCTTTACACCCCTACTGCTCAACTCAGAGTAGCTGACAACACCCTGTACTTTTAAATGACTGCAGTTCCAGTTGGGAATGTTTTTTCCAACATAAGCCACCCAGCTTGCTCATGTTGACCTGACCTGCACAGTTCTCATAACCAAATATACTCAGTTCTCCTCCATTTCTATTTGTCAGTGTTTCCATATTCTTCCTCTTGGTCACAGAACTTCAGCCAGGTGACCCCCATCTACCCACCCAAGAATGATAACTGATACTGCCCAAACCATGTCAACATAGGTTGGATAGAGCAATGACTGTTTACTTTTCGAGTGGTTACCTGTCCATTCAGATTAAATTTGTAGATGATGTAGCTAGACTAATGTATGTTTTGATGGGAGAGAGACCACAGACTAAAAGAAATATGGAGCAGACATCATTTTAATGGTTAATATCCTTGTTGAAAATGAGAGGCAAATTCTCTCCAACCCAACAGCAACTGTTCTATCTTGTTAGTTAACAGCTCATAGCTAGCTAATTAAAACTTCATGAGAAAGCCCAAAACTTTGATGGATTAGGAGAATTGAAGGGGAATTGGTGGAGGAACAAAGAACCCTTGTAAAGGGCAAGCCTTTTGTTTTGTCCACATTTACAGTCAACCCAGAAATGACATTAAAGTTCTTAGCCATATCATAAAGAGAAAGGAGGATCCTTCTTACACTACCTGTAAGTACAATGTAGCAGCATTAGTGGTACAATGGTGAGCATAGCTGCCCTCCAAGTAGCTGACCTGTGTTCAATTCTTGTACAATGTAAGATGTCTGTACATTTAGACAGTCATTCTGATTGTGCAATCAAAAGACAAAAAAGCTTAGATATCTTACCAAAAAAATCAAAGGCCTTAAAATTTTCAGCTATCCCAATAAATTAGCTTAGCTCTCATTATACTCGGTAACCTATAAGCTTTCTTTGCAAAAACACTGACTCTACAAACACTCACACTAGGGACCAGAATCTACACCAACAAATAAACAAGATTCGCTAGAGATACAGATACCTAACTCTGTATTCCTATCATATGGAATCAGTTATTACTACAGGTCAAGCAAAGTACTACTTTGACTACCTTTAAGGCTGGTTTTAATGATTAGATGAGGTGACAGAAATTTGCACCAGGACTGTCTTGTACAGCCCTGTTTGATTTTGAAGGTGCATACTTTTGTGTGCTTGAAAATGGAAACACAAAAGTTTAAGTGCTTCTGCTAAAACGTATATATGGCTTGGCATATTATACTCCCCATGACCACTTGCGTACTGTTATTCCTATGTTCCTATATGAACAGCAGTATGTATTGGAGAAGTCCAGTACCTTCCACCATAGGAGTCATATTGTGCCTGCTTTCTGCGGCCCTTCTGTTAAATGATTCTACAAATATAAGAATAAGCAGAGTGGTTTGCATCATTATAGCACAAACAGACAATTACACAGACGATACATTAACAGCATATGTCAGTAGTAGATGAAAATAGGAACAGGGGAGTGACAGGGGAAATCCCTGCCTGAGTCCCCTCTTTAGTAACATCCTAGGTGTTGGAGGTGGCTGGATAGCACTCTAAAATTCTTATTAAAGTCACTTACCATTACCTGTTCTCTAAATCAAGCAGTAGCCAACCAGTAGCCTATAAGTTGTATGTCAAAGTTTCTCTTTCATTTTGTCAAATATCAATTCCACAAAGATTTGATAAGTAGAAAAAAGAAAGTAAAATTTATAGATCAATGAAACACTTAGAAAAAGCATTCCCACCGCACTCACACCCCTTGAATAATGATTTAAACTGCAGATGTTTTTTGTTTTATTTTTGAAGATTATATAATTATCTTTCTTAAAATGTTTTGTAATAATTTGGACATTTTCTCCCCAGGCCTCTGCTGAAAATGGGCTTCTACCCAGTCGGACTTTCCCAGTAATCAAATGTCAATAAATAAATAAATTCCCTGATACAATAATATGGTTAATTAAGAGGATATATGATGGATCAGAGTCAAAAATCAAAGTGGGATTGTTCCTCTCTTATAAGCTGTGTCTGAATGGAGGAACCAGGCAGGGGTGTCCTCTTTCCTCATTGTTATTTGTGTTGTATTTAGAACCATAGGCAAAAAATAAATAAATAACTCAGAAATTCAAGGATATAATTTGCAAGGTATTCAAGAAGAGTTGGCATTATTTGCAACTGATATTATTTTGTACCTGATGGGACCAGAAAAGGAGAGCTCAGTGCTGTAGAACATTCTAAAACAGTTCCATGTTTTTGCGGGATATCAAATTAATGAAGATAAAACAAAGACTGTAGCTCTAAACAATGTTCCCATACATAAATTGGTTCTACAAGATCCATATTTATGGGGACATGATAAAATTAAGTATTTAGGAATATGGATTAAAAAGAATGTTGTTATGGCAGCTAAGGATATGTGGAAAGATAATAAAAAAAGCTGAGAAACTGGAAGCTCCTGCCTATGGAGATGGATAGCAAGATACAAGCAGTAAAAATGTTTTGCTCCCTTTAGTTTTATACACAGGTTAGGCATATTTTTATCAACCAGAGGAGAAGTGTATAGTAATTAGTAAACAGCAGAAGGATTTTATCTGGGAGGGAAAGAGGATAAGAGTCAAGTGGGATAAGCTGATTCTTCCAATAGAACAAAGTGGTTTAGGGTTACCTAATTTGATGGGATGTTTTAGAGCTACACAGTTAAGGCTCTTATATATAACACAAGCAAAAAATACCATTTAAAGTGGAAAGGGATGATGATGAAGCAAGGGGAAATTCAACAAATAAGGAAAGAGTGGGATTCTGGTTGCAGATCCCTAAGGAGAATAACAACGGTCATACAGAATAGTATATACAATAAAGTAGCAAAAAGTGTACTAAAAACTAAGCCAACACGGGAATGGAGAAAGAACATTCTGCCAATAGGGATGACTGCAATTAGTGGTACAGAGAATAGGCAAGAGGGGGATGGAATTTACTGAAGGAAGCTGGCAAAGGAACCAAGGTATTGGTAACAAATAATTAGAGAGGGAAAGGTATTAGAAAGTGAAGCGACCAAGAAGATATTTGGACTGTAGGCTAGAGATTGCTATCAGAATATTGGGAAAGAGAAAGTAGGGGAATCCTAAGTGAAAGATGTGCACTGTTTCAATTTTTAATTGAATCTAGAACAGAAGCTGCTGTTAAAAAGGAGTAATTAGTAGGATGTATGAAATATTGCATGATAACTATAATAATCAGAGGAGCTCAGAAAAGATTGGGAAGAGAAATTAGATAAGCAATTCACAAAGAAACAATGGGAGGATATATGTAGGGCTCTGAAGTATACAACAAGGTCTAGAAGATTTTGAATTTTTGCTTGGAAGTGTTTGCATAGGTACTTTTATTCCCCATGCAAACTCCAAATAATTTTTCCTCAGGTAGATGGCAAATGTTGTAGGTATAATGGGGAAGAAAGAGGTACCTGTGAGCATATGTTTTCAGATTGTAATCTGTTGGTAGCCTTTAAAAATTCCCTACAAAGTACTCTGTCACGAGTGCTGGTCAAGCAAATGAGTGTAACTAAGGAAACTATGTTTTTTTCTGAGCTGGGAGACAGGATCTGAATCGCCTTGACATAGTAAGGTGTTATTAAGTTTATTTCTGGTGGCTGCCAAAAAAAAGCAATTACTAGGAAATGGAAATCAAAGTCTAAACTAACCGTATTTGAAGTAGTGAATATTGTAACAGAGATAAAAGAACAGGAAGTGGAATTTTTTTCATACAGAAGAATATTTTCAAGGAGGAATGAGGTTTAAGAAGACGGGAATTAAATAATTTATGTAATATTAGATTGACTGTATTGCATTGAAGATTATATGTATTGCATTGAAGATTATATGTGATGTTTAATGTTTATAAATGTGAACTCATTAATAGGGTTTGATTACTTTTATTTAAATGTAAGTTTGCTTGTCACAAGTGATAATTCAATGAAGGTATTTAAAAACATATGCTTTTCTGAACAATAAGAAGTCTGAAACTCTTAATGTTTGGTACTGACTGACTGTAATCCTCTATGATATCCCAGAAAATCAAATATTTTTGAGGGACATGGCAACAATATGAGGCAAAATCAGGGACAACTGAGAGGTATGCTGCAAACACAAGTAATCCGATATGAATTACAGGAGACCATCATGAGTTCATTGCAGGTACTGCAGAGGACATTCTTGGCAAACATCAAAACCAGAAGCAATACTAATTTCTTAAACATTATCTATGCTCTGACTTGAATATTAAAAACTCTACACATTTGAAGAAGTTAATAGTCTATTAAAAACTCTACACATTTGAAGAAATGAATAGTCGCATATGTTTTTGCTGACTTAGTAAGTCTGCTTTCATGCCTGCATGTGATATTATTTAGTGGTGAACATGGGATCCAGTCCAGCACAACTTGTCTACAAACAGTTTTGTTTATTCCATTTTTCATTTCTCCAAGTCTTTTGGGTTTCTAATATCAGGACAGGAATGAACCCCATTCCTAAGTCAAAGTATGATTAAAGTTTGTGAAATTAGTTTTGTTTCAGTCTTTGATGTTAGCCAGAAGTGGTCTTTGCAGCACCAGTAATGTGCCCAGTAATGACTCCTTCTGCAATTCATATGGAGTTATATGTACTGGTAAAATTTCTAAGTATGATTGTGAATTCTTTTTTTATAAGACCCATTGCTCCTACTGCTATTGGAACTGTCTGGGTATCTTTTTTCCACACTGTCCTTGTTTCTGCCTGCAAATCCTGGTATTTTATGACTTTGTGTTTCTCTGTCCATAAGACACTGTAGTCACTAGGTGAGCAATTTCAGGGATCAGTGCTACTTTTGCCTTCATTTCATGGACTACTATATCTGGGTTTTTCACAGCTATTTTTGAACTGTTGGTAAAGGGTGATCCCATGTGATATAAACCATCATTTTCTATAAAGCTTTGTGGCTCATGTTTCCAATGTTTTTCAGCTACTTCAATATTATAATGTTTCACAATCCCCAGTGCAACAGTCTTGCCACATTATTATGCCTTTCAGTATACAGGGCTTCTGACATTAGTGTATCACAACCAGCAACAAGATGCACAACTGTTTCCAGTTCTGTTTTATAAAACCTACATTTGTCTGTTTCTCCCACATGTTCAATGAACTTTGTAAACCAATGTATAAGTAATCCACTATCTTGGGCTGTTAATATTAACCTTTCATCTTTTGGTTTAAATTCACCTGTCCTTAACCATTCCTGCATTCACTCCTGATCAACATGAGGTTGTTCCAAGAGTTTTCTGTACATGCAATTATATTTATGCATTTTTTACATTTCTTGCCTTCTCATCTTATCCTTCACCTTATAATCTTTCTTTTGTTTTTTGGCACATTCAGTTGCTGCCTGATTTTTATCTACTTCTGGTTTGATTTCCATTCCAGCTTGATGCCGATATGCTTCTGCTAAACTAAGCAGGGAAGTCATCTTAGACTTAACTGTCCTCATGTTTTAAAACTTTCACTATGTTTGGGTCTTGTGCGGTCAGCAGATATACATGCAGGCCTATGATTGCCGATCTATACATGTAATCAATTTCAAGAAGGCCCATATGTCCTTCAGAATGGGGAATATATAGTCTTGGTATACACAAATTTTTATAAATCATTTGATAAGCACAAGCATCTTTTTTGTTTTCCTGTCCAAACAATCAAATAGCTTTTGGAGCCAGTCAGTCACTCCAAAACTCTAAGTTATGACTGGAAGAGCAACTGGGTTTATAGACTGGACTTTGTTCCTAGAGGTCAGAGCTGTTTTCAGTATTAATTTTAGTCTTCTACAATATTCCTTACTAAGTTCTATTCACATATGTTCATGTTTTGTTGTTCACCTTTCATCAGTTCCCAAATATTTATACACTGCCTCTTACTCAAGTTCTTTTATATCACATTCTTGTCCCAAACTGATGTTTTATTGGTGCTGGAGCTTTCTTGCTTTAAATGTTACTTTTGCACATTTATCAAGACCAAATGACATTCTTACATCATCTGAAAAAGTTTTGACCACTTGCAGTTGTGCTTTCAGTTCCTCATCTGATGAACTATATAATTTAAAATCATCCACAAAAAGATAAGAAATCTTTAAACTTTGTTTTCTGGGAGCCAAATTGTAGCCATGACCTAATCTGTTAAGGGCAAGACAAAAAAGCAGCAATGACAGAGGGTCACCCAGGAATATTCCCCTTTGAATTTTTATCCCTGGAATAATAATTTGTCCCTTATCGTGGGTTAACTGCAAAGTGGATTGCCACTGTTTCATGGTCAGTGTAATGTAACTGATCAGTGTAGGGAGTATTTTATACATTTTTAAGCACTCTTTTATCCATGAATGTGGGATACTGTCAGATGTTTTTTTGTAGTCTGTCCATGCCATATTATTTAAATTCTTCCCCTATTTACAGTTCTCCATTATGACTTTATTTAACAACAAATGATCCTTTGTTCCATATGACTGTCTTTTGTTACCCATTTGTTTTATTGCCATGATTGAGTTTTTTTCTAAATGACTATAAACTCTGTCGGCATCAATTCCAGTGCATAGTTTATATGCTGTTGGAAGGCAAGTTATTGGCCTATAGTTTTCAGGCAGCTTGCAGGTTAGCTCTTAAGGAGCAGTATTGTTTGTCCTGTTGTTAACCAGGTTGGTGTCTGTTCGGGGTGCAAATATAAATGGTTCTTACTCATGGCTAAATTTTCATGTGAAGATGTTAATACTTTTAGCCAGATGTTAGGTACTACATCTGGCCCTGGGGTTTTCCAGTTAGGAGCTTTTCTTAACTTTTGTTTCAATCTATCTGACCGTTACTTCATCCCATTTCATGTCCTCTACATTTGAACTTCTTAGTGTTTCTTTTACTTCTTCTATCCATTCAGCATCTTTCTTATGTTCAACAGGGTCTTCATAGATATTTCTCCAAAATGTGTCTATTTCTTCTTTTTTGGTGGTGTTTCAATTTCTTTTGCCTTGCTTTCTAATTATCTATAAAACTTTTTGGGTCATCAATAAATAGCTTATTTTGTACTTTTCCTTTATATTTATCTGCATATCTTCTAAGTTTTTCTGCCTGTGCTGGTACTTTTAGTTTATTATTTGCAATAGTGCATGATAGATCCTGATCTGTTCGATACTGTGCATTGCTTTTATCACGTCTATCTTTCTGAGTATTTTTGTTGATCTGTTCAATCTTCTACACTCTTCTAACAGTAACACTTCTTGTCCTAATTGCTTTATATTTTTCTCCATTCTATACTTCCATGATAGCATTTGATTTCTCCCCTTCCTTTCCCTTAGTGTACTGTGTTTTTGTTGTAAAACTTTATCTGCACAGTAATATATGGTATTTACTGCTGTTATATCTCATACATTTCCATGAACTCTCCTTAATTACTGTGCTCATTTATTATATCAAACTACTAACTTTTGGGGTTTTATTGAATTTCTGTAGTCTATTTCTTTCATTGATGTTAACATGTCTGTCCATCTCTGTTAAATCAAGCAACTCTTCTCTTAGATCATTTTCTTCTAAACTGAGGATGCATTCTTTGTTTTCCATTTCCTGTTGGCATTCTACAGAAAGTTCCAAAGCATCTTCCTGTGCCATATTCTCTTCAGTTTTATCCTGTGTCATCTGGTGCTCTTTCATATATGAACTCACTGGCCTATCACTCCACAACATTGACTGCATCAGAGTTGCCACAGTTTCCTGTTCCTTCCCTTGTTGTGAAATTCTGACTGAATTTTTGTACTAGTTTCCTATGGAAGGCTCCAAAGTATCTTCATATGGTAACTGATGAGATGCTTCCTGCTCCACTGTTTTCTCCTTAATTTGGGCGTCCATTGCTCTGTCCTGCTGTGGTGTTATCAGAGTTAGATTTTCTATACTAAATGCTTCATTTCACAGGTGGTCTATAACCTCAGTTTCTATTTCTTTAACTTCACCATTACTAATCCTCTTTTCTATTTTTCCTCTTTGTTTTCTTATTTTTTTATTCAAATATGTTATTAAATTTTGCATGAAAAGTAAAAGACAACAAATGACAAACAGCATTCTCATTCTAAGACAGGGCGGCCACGGTGGTGCAGCGGTTAGCATTGCCACCTCACAGCAAGAGGCTCTCCAGTTCGATTCTCGGCTGGGGTACCTTCTGTGTGGAGTCTGCATGTCCTCCCTGTGGTTGCATGGGTTTCCTCCAGGTGCTCAGGTTTCCTCCCACATCCCAAAGACATGCAGTAGGTGGATTGGACACTCTAAATTGGCCCTAGGTGTGAGTGTGTGCCTTCTGTGGAAGGTTGGGCTGGCAACTCGACACAGTAAAACTCCACTGCCAATCATGAGTGGACAGATGATCCACTGTGGCAACCCCTAACCGAGAAAAGCCAAAAGAAGAAGAAGATTCTCATTCTAAGACAAATTATTAACAAACAAAGTAAAATCTATTTACAATATATACATAGGCCTGAAGCAAAACTGCAGATTACAGTTAAAATACACAAGTTCTTTAGTATAAGTATCAGTTCAGAAAAAGTTATGGTCCATTTGTAAATTCTCAATAAGTGCTAAAACCTTTGTCCAAGGATTATTAACAAATGTCTTTGGATAGACTCTAAGTTCTTTGGTCTAAGTTTCTTTGATTGCCAGGTCTTTCACTGAAGACAAGAAATCCTCAACAGTGGGTGGGCAGCTAGTTTTCCATCTTCTGGTAATGCATTTTCTGGCGATAGTAAGTACTGACCATAGTAAATACGAATTATTCTTATTCAAAAAGCAACCTTCATTCACATTGAAAAGAACTAATGATTTGTACATAAAAAGGAATAAGTGAATAATGCTTTGAGAAAATTATCTATGCTGTTCCAATAACCCTTTAATTTTCTTATTTTTTGTACTGTAGAATGTTCCATATCCAGAAGCCTTTGCTTGTATTTCTCTTCAAATATCTTCAGTACTGCTGTTTTTGCATTGATTAGTTTTTCTTTCAACTTTGCATAAATATTGCACCATATCAAATCTTTTTTTCTTTCCCATGTGCATATTTCCTCTTCAGATATCTTCTGCTCTTCCTGTTTTTCATTACTTGGGGAGGCTTGTTGTTCCATTATGCTGTGATATAACCTGTGTTAGACTTTCTACACTAAATCCTTCACTTTGAAAGTATTCCATAACTT
The DNA here is from genome assembly GCF_019279795.1 of Protopterus annectens. Taxonomy (NCBI): domain Eukaryota; kingdom Metazoa; phylum Chordata; order Ceratodontiformes; family Protopteridae; genus Protopterus; species Protopterus annectens. The sequence continues at coordinate 352,012,331 of NC_056738.1, forward strand.
TAACTTCTATTTTTTTTAACTTCTGCTCTACTACTCTTCTGTTCTACGTTCCCTCTTTGTGATCTTATTTTTTGTATTGTGAAATTTTCCATATCCGGATGCCTTTGCCTGTATTTCCCTTCAAATGTCTTTGGGGCTGCTTTTTTGTATTGATTAGTTTGGGTTTCTTCTTTGCATAAATATTGTATCGTATCAGATCTTTTTTTCTTTCTCTTGTCTATATTTCTTCTTTATACCTTTCAAAAATCTCTAGACTTTATTCCTTATATTTTCATACTTCCCCGGTTGCTTCTTTTTTAAACAAGTAACATATTTATTAAATTATCACTTATGACATAGGCAATCATACATTTATATAGATGAAAACATATTGACTTAATCATAGTTGCAAGCATTATACATGAACCATATTGACATAATTTTAGTTGCAAAACTTATACAGCTCTTATAATCTACTCAATCATTGTCAGTCAAACATTACATAGCTCATTTAAATCCTGCTTTCTTTTAAACCTCATTCCTCCCCCTTACGTATTGCTGGCCCAAGGATTCTTGGTCTAGTTAAAGTTTTGATAAATCTGTTGTATTAATGAACACAATTATTTTTATTTGAAGCTTCTGACAGTTTTTCTTTTGCAAGTATTTTTCTTTCCTCTAATTTTTTTCTTAATCTTTTTTTTTTATATCTTCTGTCTAGAAATTCTGTGCTTCTTAAGTAATAGTAACAATACATAAGTTCTTTCTTATCCTCAATAATCCACTCTATCCTCTTTATGGCCCTTTTTTGGCTTATCAGTTTTTGTGATTTTTGTGGATTAGTACTTCCATCTACAACAGGGGGAGGCCATCCTCCTGAGCCTGGCCTAGTCCCATTGTAGGAATGTTTCCATGTCTTGAGGATTCTACACTGTCATTTTTTCTATTCCTGGCACTAGTGCACCTACCGGAACTGGACACTTTTTTTATCCTGGGTCTTGTGCAGCCAGCTATCTTTTTTATTTTTAACCTACTTGTCCATGATATATGCTATATAAAATATAGTCTACTATCAGTATCGTCTTGGTGAGATTTTATGAAAAACAGGGTCCACCTCATGAAGGTAATCATCAAGACTTGAAGATGAATTTAATTCCAGCAGTAATACTATCCTTTGTTTGCTGATTTATCATCTCTCCATTCAGACCCTGAATCGTGGGTGAGCTGATTATCAAGCAAGTCCCTAGAGGCTGACTGGAGGGTCAAAGTAGGGGGGTCTGAATGATCTAGCCAGTCGGCATTAACATCACCAATCACGATGGCATCCTATTTAAAATTATCCAATACCAACTTGAAGCTATATTCACAACTGACTTTAAATGATCTAGTGAAATAATACACACTGAATATTTTAGTAGTATAGTATGTGAGGTGTGTCATGACTATAAATGATTCCCTTATAATAGTAATACTAGTATTATCAGTGGCCCAACAAGCTGAACATATACCTTTTATACTAGGAAGGTCAGAAGACTGGGTTTTACGTCCATGCCAGGACCTGGAATTTTTGTTCCAGTTTTGACATTGCAGTACAACATTAGGGTGCCATACTTTCGAGGTGCCATCTTTTTACATGTCATTAAATTGAGGTCCTATCTTCCTAAGTTGATGGCAGATTATGTAGATGGTAAAGATCCCATGACATTTATTAAAACAAAGTAGGGCTACCATCCTGTGACACTTCTCATAGCAAAGTACAAAGCTACTTTATAAACAATACATGCATTATTTTACAAAATACTATGTTATCACTAGTCATGAATATTACTAAAATCATTCTTCATTTTCTAAGCTTAACTTCTAATATTGTATTCCTTTATTTGAAAAAATAAATCTCATAACTCAAGCCATCCTTTCCTAGTGTGCTATCCGCTTTTACCTTACCTTACACTCTGACTCTGTTTGATGACGAAACATCTTGATCCACCGGTTCTATAACTTGAACATTCATTTGTTCCTCATCATGTTAATAACCATCTTCTTGTTTTTTAAATTTTCTAGAAAATTCCTCCTTAACCACCTCCAATATTTCTCCTTCTTGTCATACTTCCTTGCATCCACCATCAAAAAACCTCTTCATAAAGCAATTCTTTTTTTCTCGTCCTCTAGTGCTACAAATATTGAAATTATCAATTTCTGCCCCTGAAACAGAGCATTTTCCTCTCAGACCATTCTTTCATTCTGTTATTCAGCTCAAGTAATTCTTTCATCTGTCAATGTAGCTGCATCTCCTAATGCTTCCGGAAAACACCATGCTATTGTCACATAATGAAACAAATATGTGACTCTTGCCTTTCCTCTGTCATCCTCCCAGGGTAACTGTCGCTCATCTGGTCAGGATAAAACAGATGAACATTTATGGGTTCAGTTTATGCAGCTTTATTACACACAAACACATCAGAAATGAGGCTTTGTAACTTAAACTTAAATAAACTTATAAACAGACTGACTACCACACTCATACATGTTAACACTCTGGCTGTTCTCTCAAAATGGCACTGCTGCCTACACATGCAGAGTCAAATTTCTCTGCATCAAGCTGTTCGGTGATATTTCTGGGCAATCTGGATAGGTATCAGACAGATAAAGAAGTTTACCCCTTGTATAGACCATTTTGAAATCGCACTTTTGCAATTTGAGCATCATTCTTTGTAGTCTTACTGGAGCGCAATGCATAGTCTTCTTTAAAATTATGACTAGAGGTTGATTGTCTATTTGGATAGCTCAGCCAGAAATTTAATCAAGGAACTTCGAACATGCAAACACAATTGCCAAAAGTTGTTTCTCAATTTGAGCATTCTACATCTCATTCTACATCTCTTGGGAAAGAGTTCAAACTGGATAGACAACAGGTCTGCCCTCTTGAAGAATAACTACACTAAGACCAAGCTTTGAAGCATCACAGGAAAGAACTACTGGTTTGTGGACATCATAGTATCTTAATGTAGGCAGGTTAGCAATTTGCTGTTTGAGGTTATCAAATGCTCGCTGGTGTTGTTCTAACCATGACCATACAACATTTTTGCATGTCAGCTCTCTTAAAGCTGCTAATATATCACTAAAGTCAGGGATAAATTTGCCCAAATGGTTAACCATACCAAGAAAATGCTGTAAGGCTTGGACATGGTTTGGAGCTGGCATCTCAAGAATGCCTGCTTGCTTGGAAGTCTGTACTGGTAAATAAATGGCCTAAAGCAGATGCCCTATGCTGACCATCTAAAAAAATCCAGCTATACTCTGTGGCATATCGTCTACTCAGAGGCAATCTCTGCTTAACATACAAGGCCATGTCAAACCCTGAGCTGTTGGACATGCTCCACTTAAAGAAATCCCAATCCCTCAGAGCCACATGCTCCAGGGATCTAAACCTTGTCATCACAATGAACAAAACATGCTGGAGGGATAGGTTCCTGACCCAGAGACTCCCCATACTCTGGAGTAGACTGCCCATACATGTCAAACAGAGCGCCTCCTTGGCCATCTTCAAAAGGAACCTTGACGACTGGATGGGAGATAGGAAATTCACCCCGGGATCACGTCAGTTGCCCTGTTAGACAGGGGTCCAGGGAAGTAAATATTGTGGGAAGAAATATCCAGGGAATTGTTATGGCTAGGCTAGTATAGGCCCTTGGGCCGATAGCCTAGTACCAACCTATGAACCTATAAACATAAGTGACTTCTGGTAGTCTGAATTTGCACTTCAGAAGACTGAGCTTTAAGTTCACTTCCCAAGCTCTATCCAGAACTTTCCTGAGGTTTCTGTCATGCTCTGCTTCACCATTACCTCCAACTAGTAAATCATCAACTATTATTGCACACAGGTAGCCTGAAAAAAATTGTTCCATTGCATGTTGATAGACTTCACTGGCAGAATTTATTCCAAAAGGAATCCTGAGGAATCTCTATCTACCAAATGGGGTCCTGAATGTAGTCAGTAGTTAAGATTTGTGATCAAGCATTACTTGCCAAAATGAACTCTTTGCATCAAAGATAGAAAAAACACTGGCATTTGGCATAAAGGTTGCAATCTCTTCAACTGTACGCATAGGATGATGAGGTCTCTTTAATGCCTTGTTCAAGTCTCTTGGGTCAATGCATATTCTGATTTCATCTGAATTTTTCTTATGAGCAGCTACCATGGAAGACACACACTTAGTTGGTTCTGTGACTGGACAAATCACACTTTGCTACACAATTTTGCCTAACTGGACCTTGACTTTGTCTGGCATATCTATTGGAAGTCTCCTTGCTGGTCTGACCACTAGACTGACTTCTGGATCTACTTTCATTCAGTACACAACTAGAAATTTGCCTAGCTTGTTGTCAAAAACATCAGCATACTCTGAGAAAATAGCATCAGTTAAGCTGGAACTGGGACTTGTGCTTACATGATGTACTTCTTTGGTAAAAGAAACCAGTTTCATTCTTAAAATGTCTCTGAGACCTAATAATGACTGCACAGGTCTGTGGACTACATAAAATTGCAAGCTGTAACTTTTCCCAGCTGAACAGCATGAAAGCACTACTGACCCTTCAGTTTGAATCTCTTCACCTCTGTAAGCAACAAGCTTCACACAATTGTCCAAATTAAGTTGCTCACCAGCTCTCACTTTAGCAAATGTTTCTGCTGACATTACATTACACTTTGATCCAGTTTTTACTTTGACCTCTGTGGGTTTACCATTGATCAGGACAGTACAAAATGCTTCCTTCGTTGCCAACAAATCTACTGCATTAACCTTTTCACCAACCACAGATACACCTTCTGCATAGAAAGTAGAGTTGCAGCTTTCTATATGATCAATTTGCTTTTTTGAGTGACCTTTCTTAATAACTGAATGAGGCTTGCTTGATTTACAAAACTTTTGAAAATGGTTCTGTTTTTTACATTGTGGTATTGCTGACCAAATGCTAAGCACTTCTCTCTTTTAGACTTATGGCTGGCACCACAATTATGACAGTTAACAATAAGACTTGACTTGGGTTTTGCTGTCTCACTTTTATACTGTACTGAGCATGCTCTTTTTACTGAGTTAATCTTGGAACTTACTGAAAAGCTACGGGTGCTCTCTGCCACACCTGCATGGGTTGCAGCTGCCATGTGCTTAGGCCTGTTTCTGCTTGCTATGTGTTGCATGCTGTCTACATTTGCTCTAGGGACTGCTTAAATCATGCTCTTATCACTTATAAGCATACTTGTGTGCCTTTCTGTGAGCTCATGTGTGACCTCCATGCACTGGCCCAGCAATCAAGGAGCCTCAGTCCCCACCACTAACACCAGTGAGGGGCATCCACACAGGGGAGGATAACAAATACACACACAGTAAAGTACAATTTATCTTAAGAGCACACAGAGATCACAGTCAGTCTGGGGCTGGTTACTCCCTTTCTCTCCAGATCCCCAATAAGAATCCCCACTGGCACAGCTATAGGGTCCAGATCTCAGCCTAGTGGGCAAGCTAAAACCTCCAGCACTTTCTATGTCCAACCAGTATTTTGTGTCCCTGCCCAAGTACCTGACGCACACACACTTTGAGATATGAGTTATATACAAACACACAAACACTCCTGGGGAAGGCTGGCACAGATTCTCCAGCTGTGCCCCCTTTCCGCCCAGTCTAAAAGGTAGTAGCAGCTGCCACCACCCATTAATATCAGCTACTAAAAAGGCCCTTAACAAAGGGTGTCCAATTATTACTGTGCAATATTATTATCCAAATGGTAAGTGTGACTGAACAGCAAAGCTTATTGGAGTGACTTGGACAGTATCACTATATACATGCAATGTACTCTAGAGCTTAAATTATCTCTACATAAAACAGCCACAGTTGAAAATTTTACAAATATTTAATAATAAATAACAAAAACACAAGACAATGCACGGTGCTAGTCAAGAGTTCAGAGATCACAAAGAAATATTTAAAATAATACAGTAGAAAAGTTCTGACATCAATACAGAAAAAAGACTAATCTAATCTTCCTATTTCCTAACTATATCTAAGAGAAAACACAGTTCTAAAATAAACATACATATATAGCATAGGCAGTGCTGGTGAGTTGAATGTTCTCAAGACAAATGCTAAATGCTCCGAGTCTCTCTGTCCTTAAATTGATAACACAGTACCACTAACTCATTTCAGATTACATCATTTCTCCCTGGTTCTCAGGCTAGTAGAAGCTCAGAGTGTAACAGTCCTTTTGATCTTGCAGCTGGTCAGGAAGCCAGAGCAATAAAATACATTATACATGCAAATTCTAGCAATTAACTCTGGTCTCAAAACAATAGCCAGAATTCCTTCACCCAGATATCTGGGCTCCGAGTTTGAGATCAAAGAACAATTATACAATAGGTTCATAGATTCATAGGTAGGTACTAGGCTATCTGCACTAAGGCATTTATAAGCCTAGCCAGAATGTGTTGGCTTTCGCCGTGCCCTTAGATTAGTTCCCTGTGCCTCTGTCCGGCAGAGCCACTGAAGTGATCCCTGGGGTAAACTTTCTGTTTCCCATCCACTCGTCAGGGTTTCTTTTGAAGAGTGTTAGCAAGGAGCTCTGCCTAATGTAGATTGGAATCTTGTTCCAAAGCATGGGAAGTCTCTGGTACAGGAATTTATCCCTCCAGCACGTCCTATTTATTGTTGTGGTGAGGTTTAGATCCCTAGAGCAGGTGGCTTGAGGAGATAAGGTTTTCTTTAGGTGGAGCATGCCCATCAATTCTGGGTTGGACATGGCCTTGTATGTCAGGCAGAGATCACCTCTACGTAGGCGGTATGCAACTGAGTACAGCTGGAATTTCTTCAGTCGAGCTGCATAGGGCATCTGTTTGAGGCCAGTGATCCTCTTGGTGAGGTACTTCTGTGGTCTTTCCAGCTGTTGCAGGTGTCTTGTAAGGTATATCCCAAATGGGGCATTGTACTCTATGATGGGTCTGATGAGTGATGAGTAGAGGGGCACAATGACCTCTTTTGATCTGGATGCAAACCCTTTTGTGATTAGGTGAGTCAAGTAGAAGGATTTTCTAACCACTTTGGCAATGTGATTATCAAAGGTGAGATTACTATCTACTTGGGTCCCCAGATCCTTTATTACATCTTCCGTACTTAGGGGACTACCACCTATGTGGTAGCTTGTGGGTACTTTGTTTTTTACAAAGGGGATGACTATGCACTTTTTGGCATTTAGCTGGAGGCCATGATTTTGACACCAGGTATCCATCACAGTGAGACCCTTTTGGAGGATGTCTGTGTCAGCCGGAGAGTCAATTATAGCCCCTAGTTTGCAGTCATCTGTGAACGTGGTCAGCCATAGTCCTCCTGTGCATGCCTGCACCTCTGAGAAGTATATGCCGAACAGGAGGGGTCCTAGGACTGAGCCCTGGGGAATGCCACTTGTAACTGGTTTAGAGTCGGACCTAGCTCCCGCAACTTTCACCATGTGCATTCTGTCCATGAGCTAGCTGGCAACCCATCTTGTGACATAGGGGTTTATATGTTCAGGCTGGTGAGCTTGTCTATAATACCAGAATGGGGAATGGTGTTGAAGGCCTTAGCGAGGTCTAGGTAGGCTGTGTGTACCACTTTTCCCTCATCTATAGCCTTGGTAACTGTCTCAAAGAAGTCTACCAGGTTTAGGAGGCATGATCTGCCCTTAACAAGGCTGAACTGGGTAGGGTCCAGAGTTTGGAGGTTTCCAGTGTCTCTGTTAATGAGTTCCATGATGATGCGCTCCATAGCCTTAGAGACCAAGCTAGTCAGGCTTATAGGGCGATAGTTCCCGGGGTCTGTTGTGGCTCCACCTTTGTGGAGCAGAATAACCATTGCTGTGCACCACTTTATGGGTACATAGCCTGTGGAGAGGCTGAGTTTGAATAGTGTGTTTAGGTGAGGGGTTAGTTTGGCTTTGAGTTTGTGTAGGATGCAGCCTGGGACACCGTCCGGTCCCATTGATGCTGTGTTTTTGGCTTTGGAGAGGGCTCTTTTAACCTGAGTGTCTGTGATTTCAAGGACTCTACATTCTTCTGGTATGGTTATGGGCCCTTTTGGGGGTGAGAGGGGGGTGAAGTTTGCACTGAACCTGTCTGCCAGGATGTTGGTGATATCGGTTGGTTCAGTGTATTTTGTACCATTCTGCACTAACTCCGAGCAGATCTGAGCATTGCCACTTAGATTCTTGACATAGCTAAAGAATGCCTTGTGGTTATCTTTGGAGTCCTTGGCAATTTTTCTTTCAAAGCTCGCCTTGGTTGCTTTTATGAGGGGTCATAGTTTATTACTGATACTGATCAGGAATGTCTTCCCTTCTTGGGGTTTTACTCTTTTCTGTACTAGTTTCCTCCTTCTATTGTATAGCTTGTTTATGGCAGGAGTCGACCAGACTGGTTTCCTTTTCTTGGAGGAGTGAGTCTTGGTTTTGCTTGGGATGGCATGATCCATGCATTCTTGTAGGTGCCCGTAGAATGCATTTGTAAAGGATTTTGCAGCTTGGACAGCGTTATCCTTCAGCATGGGGGCTTTGAAACTTTCCACCTCGGTCTTAAGTAACGTGAAGTTTGCTTTTGAAAGTTTTTCATGGTGATTTCCTTGTCCGCGGGCAGGGGTGGAATGTGGATATCCAAAGTGATTTGTTTATGGTCAGATCTAACCAGCGAGGGGTTGACCTCTGGTGTGGAACACCAGTCGCCCATGTTGGCGATGACCAGGTCCAATATGTTGTCACCTCTGGTGGGAGTGTTGACCAGTTGAACCAGGGCATTTGAGTTTATAAATTGTAGGAAATGTTGGGAAAGGGAGCTAGTACTGGAGTAGTTCTCCCAGTTAATGTTTGAGTAATTGAAATCACCCAATATTAGGGTGTTTGGTAGGACCTTTATGTTTCCCAGTGTTTCCAGAAAAGCGGAATTGGGGTCCTGGGGCATGGTAAGTGATCTGTAGCAAGCTACAATTTGAATTGCAGTTTTGCCCATTGTTAGTTGCACGTGGATGATCTCTGAAGCATTGTGCTGTGCCACTAACCTGGAGGTATGGGTATCCTTGATGAATATGGTAACGCCCCCACCTTTTGTATTTCAGTTTGGGTTCTGTGGCCGAAATGTATGGTATGAGTTGTAGCCTGGTAGTGCTGGGGTGCTCTCTGGAGCCTTAAACCAGGTTTCTGTTACTGCACATATATCGATTTTCTCCATACTGAGGAGTGCCTCGAGTGTGTGCATTTTGAGGTTTAGACTTCTGGCATTGAGTAGCATTACCCTCAGTTTTTTGTTACTTGTGCTATTTATGGTGGTGGGTTTGTCTTTAGAGCCTTGCCTAAAAAAGGCACTATGGGGGTGGCAAGAGCCTTGGCCAGTATTCAAAAGCCTAAGGGTGACAGGTGCAAGCCGTCTCTAGCGAAGCAGCATGGCTTGTCGAGCATGTCATCCCAGGCAGACAGACACTGTATCCCCTCTGAATGACACCAGAAACTTAGAGAGTCTAGTGCTAGGGTTTATAAGTGCTTGCTATAAGTTTTGAGCAAGTGCCAGGCTGAGAAATGAATGGCTTGAGTGCTTAAGTTGCTTAATGCTTGACTTATCAGCTTTCCTCCAGCAGAGTGTAATGTGGTTACATTTTGAAAGTTCAGCATTTACCATAATGTTCTTATATTTAAGAAAACAAGCATGTGGCTCACATTAATATTTACAAATGACAGAATTATCTACAAAATTCTATCTGGCTAGGCTGGCAGCCTTCACCTATCTTCACGTCATGGATATGACAAATCTCTGTGCCTTTGCTTAATGTTAAATTACTGTCACAAAGCAAAACATTTCTTACTGTAGCATTATTAATACCACACACAAGCCTGTCCTTTATTAACTCATCTTTCAAGTCACCAAATGTGCACGTTTTAGCTTTATTTCTGAAGTCAGTGATATAAGCTGCAAAAGTTTCACCTGGCTTTTGGTCTCTTGTATAAAATTGGTGCCTCTCTAATGTAACATTTGTCTGGGGGTTGCACATTTCTCTAAATTTATGTTTTAAGCACTCGGGGTCCTCCCTTGATTCAACCGGTACCACAATATGACGTTTTTTCCCCTCTCCTGCATGTACTTCTGGTGCATACACAAATGAACACTCCCTTTCAATAGCTTCTGACCCAGCTAAGTTAAACAAAGTGAATACCCTTGTATGTGCATCTTTGTCAGAAAAAGCTGCTTGTATGAAAATATTGCATTCCTGCTCGAATACTCTCCATTTCTCTGCTATATTATTATCAAATACAAGTGGACCTGGTCTCTGAAATGCCTCTGCCATCTCAACACACAGTAGTGAAGGTGCTTGAAATCATGTATGAACATATACACATAAGTATATGCCAGAACTTTATGCCAGTAATTGTAATTATGCCCAATAGCACATCAAACACTTGTCCTATATGGACAGACTCAAAAAACTCCAACTATTCTCTGTCTCATATTGCCTACTTATAGATGATCTCTGCTTGACTTACAAAGCCATGTCAGACCCAGCTCTGTTAGTAATGCTACATCTAAAGAAATCCCTCCACACTACATGCTCCAGAGACCTCAACCTCCTTACCACAATCAACAGAACATGCTGGAGGGACAGGTTCATAACACAGCGACTGCCCATGCTATGGAATAGACTTTCCATGCATGTCAAACAGTGCACCTCACTGGCCCTCTTCAAGATAAATCTTGATGAGTGGATGGGAAATAGAAAATTCACCCCAGGGATCACTCCAGTGGCTTTACTCGACAGAGACACTAGGAACTAAGGTCGGGTGGCATGATGCCACTGTAATCCTATGGGCTACGCTTGTAAAGGCTCCAGGGCCATTAGCTAGAACTCACCTATGAACCTATGAAATAAGTCTCTGTAGCACAAGAATAGTTTGAAATCACTGTAATTTATGAAACCACTTCTTATCAGTGTAAGAAATACTTCGAAATGACTGTACTTTGCGAATAAATTGTACACAGCAGAAGAAGCTCAGAATAAGAAACACTTTGAAATGAATGCACTTTGCAAATAAACTGTACACAGCACAGGAACCTTTTAAAATGGCTGTACTTTCCAAAATAACTCTACACAGTGTAAGAAACACTCTGAAATGGTGGGAGTCTGCAAATAAATGCAGGCAGCGCAAGAAACTTTTCAAAATGGCTGTACTTTGACTGCAGTTTGCAGTATAACTGCACTTTGCACACAGAAACTCTTTGAAATAATTACACTGTAATGAAGCATATGCTCTGCAAACACTTTGCACACTCTGCGATACTTCAAACAACTGTAGTTATGCTTTGAATGGCTTTAGTCAATGTGAAATAGTAGTTTGTGCCCAAGCACAGTCTTTTACTAAAACCCATGCTGTCGCCTTGCTTTTTAAGCTTAATTTGGCCTTTTATTGTACTCCAAATTTACATTTTAAACACTTGGGATTCTTTTAATCTCTTATCCTGCTCAATATACTTTTCTTGGGCCCATTGTACTTTAAATGTGCTTGTTATGCAAACCAAAGGTAATTCTGAGCCCCGTATGAATAGTTCTGCTAATTTTATCAAATATCATGGATTTGAGCATTTTGTGTAAGTAATAATACATTCTGTGCCTGTCATTTGGTTGATAATGTTTTTTGTGCTACTCATTTGATTAATAATGAGTTTTGTGCCTTATAAATGCTAAATCTGCCATTTCATTTTCTTTGCCAAATAAATCATTTGTGCAGTTTTAACTTTAGCTTATTTCTGGCCCTTTTTTGTCTATGCTCAGTTTCACTCAACCTGCTTAGTCTGCCTTCACTTCATCTGTGCACCTCATGGCTTGAAGAAGTTTTTCTTCTGATCCCAGTTCTGACACCATGTCGCTCATCTGGTCAGGATAAAACAGACGAACATTCATAGTTCAGTTCAAGCAGCTTTATTACACACAAGCACATCCGAAATGAGGCTTTGTAACTTAAACTTAAATAAACTTATAAACAGACTGACTACCACATTCATACATGTTAACACTCTGGCTGTTCTCTCAAAATGGCACTGCTGCTTACACATGCTCAGTATTTATATACACGTGCCACATCTGGAAATGTTTCTTAAAGGTACATACACACACTCTGATCTGCAGTAACTACTTTCTTCTTCTTCTTCTTTTTTTTTAATTTGGTTCCCTGCACCCTACATATATGATCCGCCATCCCCATCAGCTGCCCTGTTTGCCCATTCCTTCTTTTTAAAGTTTAGAACCTATTATCCCATTCATTCCTGTGGGAAGCTAAGGATCAGTATTAAACGTGGTGCTGTCATACATTGTTAGAGGTGTGCTTTTTGATGTAGCTAACACACTCTCTTTGTTGTAGGTCTGACTTCTGTCAATGCTTTCTCTCAGTGGGCATCAGGGCCAGCCTTAAGTCAACTTGTACCTAGGCAAAGGGACCCACTGTGCCCTCACTGCTCATTTCCCACTTCCCCTACACATCCATCATCTGCTGCCCTCATCCTCCTTCCATCCTGACCTACACATAACATCCAGATTACTTTTTTCTTCCTTTCTCTCACAGTCTGTTGTATGCTTCAGTTTTTTTTTCCTGCAGTTATTCGTTCATTTAATGTTCTATCTAGGGAAGACTGCACTCTGATAACTGTGGAGGAAACAACTGCATTAAGCCAAGGTTCTTGGGGTCAAAGCCCACAGAAGCCATGGGGATTCTGCATGTTCCAAATAACATTTTAGAGTTTTTATAAACAACTTTCCATCCAATGATGGCCTGAATGAAAACCATAATCAAAGAAAAAATGTAGTTTTGCTCTTCAACTTTGTTCATTCCTGCATCCTTTTAACACACCTTGACCAAGACTGCATTGTAATAACTAACTTAAGCTGGAGATCTAGTCACTGCTAGGCACCCAGAAGCCAGGGGGTTATAAATAATTTAACATGTGTTTTAGAACTTTTTTCCAACATTTTGATCCAATGATAGCCTAACCAAAAATCATGCATAAAGAAAAAAATTCAATCTTAGTCTTTTATTTCAGGGAAGAAATAAGACGCATCCAATGCATAATGCTCAAAGCTGAACAAATACCAGATCACAATAAAATGAGAAGCCAAATGCTTGTGAAGATACATAAATCATGTCTGGGAATAGTATCTGCCTCCTTACCCCTCTCAAAACAGGTAGCCACTTTATGTGAACCCCTCCCTGGTGTGACATTGGGAAAACAATTAAGGCACAAATGCCCACAGTCATATATTTTAAGTTGCTGCTGTTACATAAAGGATTTTGACTGCCCTAAGCAACTAGTAGAAGTGAACCAATCAAAAATCATAAACATAGATCTTTAAAAATTATTGCTGCAATGCTCTCAGCCTAGGATCTAAAGGGGATGAATTATAAAGTATAATCATAGCAGAGAGGAATAAAATAATTGCAGTTACTGAAACCTGGAAGTCTACAGGTTTGCAAATACCACGGTGTACTAAATTTGAATGTCTAAAGGAAAATGCAAAAGGAAGAAGTGTCACTTTCTGAGTTCATAAATCTGTTCCAGTGAGACATATACAAAGAAATAAGTTGGAATGTGCAATAGTTTCAGCTGTTTGATGTTATTTTGAATGATCCTGTTGTAAGACTATTATGCTGTCTTACCACAAATATGGACTCAGATAAGACATTGGGAATTCTTACTCCAGCTGAAGAAAATATTAAATGCAAAGGATTTAATGTTACTTAGTGACACTAAGTATCCCAGCATTGACTGGAGTAAATTGAGAAGTAGTAATTGTCATGCCAAAGAATTTATGGACATACTACTATATAATATTTCATAATTAATTACTGAACCTATTTGAGGTAAAAATATTTTGGATCTTATTGGGACAGATGTATTTAATGTAATTTATATTTATATTTCTTCACTTTGTGGCCTACAGATGACCATTCCTATCACTGTTACTTAACAATATAATTATGACCTTATTGATTATCAGTATTTAAGTATTTAAACTCAATTCAATGAGGGGCATTTTTTTCTTGGTCTCCTCAGACCCCATGTTTACTGACCCAGCTCCCAATGTCTCACATTCATGCCAGGTGTGATGACCCACCAGTGCCAACCAGTAATCAAGGAGCCTCAATCCTCACCATTGGCAACAGTGGGGGACATACACTGGGAGGACAGCAAGTACACACACAGTATTTCCAAATGCAGCTCTCTGCATCAAATACAATTTCCTTTAAGAGCACACAGAGGCCACAGTCAGTCCGGCGCTGGTTTCTCCCTCTTTCTCCAGATCCCCAGTAAGACTCCCCACTGGCACAGCTATAGAGTTGAGATATTTGTGGAGTGGCCAAGCCAAGAACTCCAGCACCTTCTCTGTCCAACCAGTGCTTCGTGTCCCGGCCCAAGTAGCTGACACACACACTCCTTCAGGTTTTATTTACACACAATCACACACACTTGGGAAAGGCTAGCACAGGCTTACTAATTGTCCTCCCTTTTGCCGGGACTGTAAGGTAGTTATCACTGCCACCAGATAACTCCTTATCAGCTACTTTAAGGTCCTTAACAAAGGGTGTCCAATCTTACTGTGCAATATTAATATTAATACAAATGGTAGTTTGATCAAGAGCAAGGCTATTAGGAGAAGCACACACAGTGTCACCAAATAAATATGCAAGTACTCTCAAAACTTAAATATCTCTAGACAGATCAGCCACAATGAAAGGTTTAAATATATTTATTAATAAATAAAAGAACAAAAACTATTATATATTCACAGTGACATCAGAGTTCAAAATCACAGGAAATATTTAAAACAACATTGCAGGACAGTCTCACATAAATACAGAAAAATATCTAAACTAAGCTTTGCTATATTCCTGACTATATCCAAGAGAATTGTACTGTTCCCTAGTAACTTACTTCATCAGAGCTAGGCAGATGTGTGGTGAATGGGTCATCTTGTTAGGTCCAAGACAGAATACAGAATACCATGTCTCTCTAAGAGACTTCTTAAAACGTTGCTCCTCTCCTTTCACCAACACTAACACAGGATTACCCCAGGGTTCCTACTGGGTCCCCTTTTATTTAGTATATTCATCAATGACATTCATACAATTCTTACCCACAGTACTGTAATCCAATATGCAGATGATTCTACCATTATCTGTTATTTTAAATCTGCCTCTACACTGCAGCAGCTTACCCAAAAGCCATTCACCTCAACTGAATCCTGGATGTCACAGAACCATCTTGCCCTTAACCCCAACAAAACTAAACTCATAATATTTACCCCCAAAAAATCTAGCCCAGTTGACAAGTCTGACTTTTCAGTTCATTCCCAAAACAATACTGTTATTAATATTGTTCCCAGTACCAAACTGCTTGGTGTCATCATTGATGATAACTTAACTTTTGATCTTCATATCCAGAACAACATTAAAAAAACACATCAAAAGCTACGTGCCCTCTATAGGCACAACTACTTTCTCAGCTTCTCTGCAAAAAAAAAAAAAAAAAAGAGCTCTTGCCTCCTCATTCCTGCTTCCAACTCTCCTATATGGCGCCCCCATCCTAACCAATATTCAGTCCTCCATAAAAACTAAACTCAATTCATGCTACAACAAAGTTGCCATATTTGCTTGAATGCTAAATTCTCCTCTCACCACTGCTCAACACTACAACAGCTTAATTGGCTGGAATTTCCCCATTACCTCACATACCTACAACTTACTACTGCCCATAAAATCATTTACTTTCCAGAAATCTGCCCAACCCTCACTGACATCTTGACCATCTACCATCCGAATCAACACCTAAGGTCAGAAAACAAAACGCTGTTAAATACTGATAAACCTAAGCTCTCAGCCGGTCAAATGCATTACTCTTTCACTGTCTCCAAGCTTTGGAATAATCTCCCTCCTTCAATAAGAACTATCAGTAGCTCCACTGCTTTTAAAAACTCCCTTAAACTTCACCTCTCATCACATTGGATATGCACCTGCACCCTTAATCACAATTCCATTACCTGACCCCCTCGCTAAAACCGTCTCATCCTATCTCTACACCTAGGCTTTTTTTCCCTTCCATCCTTTACATCAACTGCTTCTGCTGACACTTAGGCAGTGCCATCCCTACTCTAAGCCTTCTGCCGCCTTCTTTTTCCTTTATACAATCTCCTCTCTCATCTAACAACCTTACCTACCATCTATACCTTCTATTTCTATACTTCTACCATGAGTTTAACAATTCTTTACCTATATCACCATGTTATACAGTGTTATCACCTCACTACTGTATGTAATTCTTGCCATATTATTGGATGCTATTTACTTTATCTAATGTATTGCCACTACCTGATATATTCTGTATTATATGTTCTTTTTATGTAATTACATGTGGATCTTTTCTCCCCGGGCTGCCACTGAAAATGGGCTCATTTCTGGCCCAGTGGACTTTCCTGGTAAACAAATGCAATAAATAAATAAATAAATAACATTTCAAATATTACTGCTGAGATAGGTTGCAGAATGACATCATTTCTTGTCATCTAACTCTATACCTGGTGAAACCCCCACTGGAGCTCAGGTCATTTGTGCTTCTGTCCGGGTTTTTTTTTTTGTCTGTTTGTTTTATTCGCTGTCCGCCATGCTTATTGACTGCATCCTAGGGCAACTCCCCTCTTTGGACCATGCCTCCACTTAGGGAATGTGTCTATATTAGAACACCGAACATTTGAAATGTAGAGTGTTCTAATATCAACCCGTTTTCAGCGAACGCTGAAAATATCGAAGTAACAGGAAACCAAATTCTTTCTTAGGGAAAGAATTTGGTTGCCCATTTCTGTTGCTTCGGTATTTTCAGAGCTCTGGTTGAAAGTTACGGGTCGGGTTCAGGTAAGTGTGCGATTGTGTGGACGTGTGGGTTAGGGCGGGTTAGGTGAGTTAGGCGCGGGCCAGGTAAGTGTGCGATTGTGTGGACGTGTGGGTTAGGGCGGGTTAGGTGAGTTAGGGTTAGGGCGCGGGTGAGGTGACTGTGCGATAGTAACGGACCTTAGGGTTAGGGTTTGGGTTAAGGTAAGTGGATAATTAGTGGTGTATGTATAGTTTAGTGTAGGGTTAGGTGTAAGAGTTTAGGTGTATGTGTGTGGATTGCTGTTTGTTTGGTGTGCTTGTGTTGTGTGTATGTGTTTTGGAACAGTGAATTTTTTCCCTAGGAAAAAATTTGCTGTTCCAAATGTTCGATGTTTCTTTTCGATTGCTAGGGTTTGATATTAGAACACTCGACATTTTGAATGTTCGGTGTTCTAATATAGACCCTAGGGAACATATCACCGAGCACCATGTCTTCTCGACCAGTCCATCAGTTATCTGTGCCTCTAATCGAATCCTGGTTGGTTGGGTCATAGTTAGGGCTTTATCCCTCTAAACCATCAGAGTGGCCAATAGGAGTTACTTATTGACCAAAAAAACAGAAGTTATAACATCTTACAAAATATAATGTACAACAGTGTTGAGAGGACCATCAATCATAGAACAGGTAATACTAAAAATAAATACCCTTTTTGGTGTAACTGCAAATGAATGAAGGTGTATAAAAGAAAGAAGAGATCTTTATGAATTTACAAAAAAATCCCAGTGATTATAATAAAAAGAAATTGATCTCATGTAGCAATGATTTGTCAAGTATGAGTAAAAATGAGAAAAATAAATTTGAAAATAGACTCTGCAGCCTCTAGTAAGTAAAAAATAAATATATTAATTATTTTAAAAATAGTGTTGATTATATAAACATGATAATGGTTAAAGGGGATTTAATTAAAGTCACCAAGCTGATAGCCAAGTCAGGTAATACTTATTTTACTAATAATAGTAATAATAATGTGAACAAAATGGAACTGTTTTGTGACTATGGAATAAAAATATCAAAACCATGTCCAATGATATCTAAGAACACATTATAAGCAGAATTTAATAAGATAAAAAATGTACATTGAATAGTCGACAATGTTCCAGCATCCTTCTTAGTTAAACTCAAAAACTCACTGGTTTATATATTATATCCTATATTTAACAAATTATCATAAGCTGACTTTCTTCCTAATTTGTAGAAAGAATCCTTTGTCACTTATATTTATAAAAAAGAGGACAGACAGTACAGAATTATAGACTCATAAGCCTAAGATCTGTATTATGTGAGTGCTTTGAAAGTGCATCACTGATATTATTACTAATGATAACAACATTGCATTATGCAACGTCTATCAACATGGATTTATTAAGGGTCAATCAACCCTTATAAATTTGCAAGTTTTTATGATCATTTCACCAAAGCTCTAGACTTGGGACTGAGTATGGTCATTATTTACCTAAGGCCTTTGATCTGATAACATGTAATACTATTGATAAAGCACTGAAAGACCTTAAAGTTAATAACTATTTAAGTAGCTGGTTAGGTACGTAGCTATGCGGCAGAAACAGCTGTCATCATACAAGCTGTAAAATCAGAACCAGCAGTAGTAAGTTCAGGAGCACCTCAGGGCTCTGTCCTTGGGCTTTTATTATTTAATATAGTACTAGCCTCAGTGTCAACAAATGAATATTATAGGCTCTGCAGCTGCACAGATGACTGCAAGTTGTTTTTTTTTTTTTTTTTTTGCTAATGATGAGGATGATTTCACCACTGTTAATAATTATCTATCACATATCAACAGCTGGGTGGAAGATGCCAGTTTAATATATAGCAAAGACAAATGTAACACCATATTCATTGACAAACGAACCATAACTAAACCCATTCTCCTATCACTTTCCCTTTTAGAAATTAATAAATACAAATACCTAGGCATAATGATTGACTCAGACCTTTTTTGAGACTGATGCACAGTCCATTTGTGGTAGAGTTCTGAAACAGTCTGGAATGATATTAAAGAAATTTAAGACCAGGCACACAATTAGTTTGTCAAAATCATGCAAGGTATATATAAGATCTATCCGTGAGTGTTCTAATGTTTTTTTTTGTTTGTTTTGTTTTTTGCTCACATAATGTTGGAAAATTAAAATGTCTTGAATATGTGCAAAGATGGTATACTGAAACAATACCTTCCATTATGGATTTGAGTTATAATAACAGGTGTTCACAACTTGGTTTTCTATACCCTGTACTATAGTTACATTCAGGACAGAAATTATATTTGCATATAAAATCTTGTATGACAAATTCCATCATATGTATTTGAGTCTAGAAGTGTATAAAAGTCAAACACTTAAAAACATCACAATCTAAAACTCTATAGAGAGCTGAGATGTAGAACAGTAAGAATCTGTTACATTACTCATAGAATAGTACAGCTATCGAATAAACTGCCTGAGGTTATCATAAGTGCTAATAATTTAGAATTTTTTAAGAGACATTTTGATAACCGGGCAAGAGATTGGGTATACGACCCATCCATTGCAGACACCGTGTTCCTTGATAACCGTTAGGTCTGAACACTTCCCCTATACTTATGAACTTACTTATGAATGTATATGTATATGTATATACAGCATGCTTTCTTACCCCTATCCCCAAAAGACAGCCACTTTCAGTGTACCATTCTGATAACAAAGTACAACAAAACTGAAAAAAAAGCAAATAGAATATATTTGCTGTCAGCCATATATATATTAATAAACACAAGATATGTATGACTGCAAATATGTTCTATTTGCTGTCAGACATATATAAACACAAGATATAGTGACTTCTGATTTTTGGAAGGAATATTAAAGACATAATGACATCATCCCAGCCCACCACATAAGTACAGTGACCTTCTGTGTACATCTATAAGCCGAGCTCGTTTTAGATTAGTTAGTTTGGTTTCAGGACAGAGGCAGCTATTAAGTTCATGTCAAAATCTGGTTATACATCCTTAGTGTTTGAGGACCACCAGCTTTTCAAAGCTCTAAAGGTCTGTGCATTCTGTAATAAACTTTATGCCCCCCTTATTTTTGAGAGATGACTGTTAAACTGAGCAAGTGAGGAGGGTAATTTACTTTCATCCAAGCAACCAGCACCAAGCAGTTATAGCCACTTCTATGTACAATTCAGACACCTAATTGCGATAAAAGAGGATGGCCATGTAAGGTATTTCACCTTTGTTCCAAGCTAACAGTTGCCACACATTAAAATGTTGTACATTGCTTCATACAAGTAATTTTAGTCCTACAAAGCCAGAATAATAAGCAAAGAGCAGTAGACGGCTGATCATTTTCCTCCGCAGATGGCCATGACAGTTAAACCTACTCTATGTATATCAGGCGCCCAGTTAAATAGTCCACCTTACTTCTCACAAATGCACACTAGTCCTGCAAAACCAGATAGTGACTATTTGAACTGAGCAAGTTACAAGAGGGTCAGTTACTTTCATCCAGTCAATACCAACTCCCACACAGCAGTCATAGCTATGATGTCTTATGGCTGTATAATATAAAGTATTCAGAATTGCTCCTTGCAAATCACAAATCCAGAAATACTGACATAAATATATGATTGATCACCTCATTGCAAAAATAATAATGTCAGTGGTCTCATTGCATCTGTCTTCAGTCTCGTTGTACCATTCCTCTTATCTCAGCTTTCAAAATTCTGCAGAATATCCCAGATTTTGTCTCATATTTTTGACCCATTCCTTATAAAATTTTTAATTTTCTGGTAAATTGCTACAGTCAGTCAGTCAGTAAAGCCAGGCATTAGAGATTCATACTTCTCATCGTTCAAAACTCATATTTTGTGAAAACCTCCTTTGTGTGGCTTCACACCTACATCTGAATGTTGTGAGGTCTCTGCTGTGTGACCTCATAAAGTTCAACTCAAACATAATATGACTTAACTTGAATAGTCAAGTCAAGTAAAGAAACTCTTCCTGGGGCACCTAAGAAGCCATGTTTTGTTTTAAGAGGGCATTCTATTTATTTATTTTTAGAGCAAAGAAGCTATGTGTTTTTTTACTATAAAAATAAATATATACATATGAAAAGAGTGCCCCTACAAGCACAGCTCTAAGGTGGCTGCCCAGTGGGTCTATGTATAAATGAATGCATTCTAACAAAGTACTGAGAAACTTACAGCTACAGAGTCCCCAATAAGTGTCCGTTCATCACAGGACCGATGCTTGTAGAAACCGAATCCAACAATCACTTCCACGGTTAAAAAAATGATGTTTATTATAAAATCCAGTATTAAACGGTAAAAGACTAACTGAATCACAAAAAGTTGAACTGAATCACAAAAAGTTAAGCACTTTCACCCATCGTAGTGGGCAGAACAACCAGTAAATTTTTAAGACGTCTTAAATAACTTATTTGGCGCCAAAAGCTATTCAAACTTTTAAAGCCGTACTTCCCCTTATGCCCATTGTCATAATTCCCTTATACATTCATTGCCCTTAATATACAAATTCCAATGAAGGGCTATATACAAAGAATTATCACTTTTAAAATATAATTAAAAATTTGTATATTGACATATACACAAAATTTATAACATCCTACCTTGCTAAATGTATACTCGATCATTAAAAATGCATAATCAATGAATTTTAAAAAAATGATATATACTCCAAACAGTGTTATATATAATCATCGCATTCACAATCAACCTTACATGTAAAAATCATTTTATGCTAAACTAGCAACTATCATATTGAAAATATGATAATAAAATCCCATATAAAATATAATTAGGATTTTATTCATAACTTCCTGTCCTGCAAAATGCAGGACCGATAATATATGTGAAGCGATCATCATTTTGAAATATCAACCCTACATTACAGGGCGATATTGTAATTATTTATAGTATAGCCAAACTAAAGAATTACTCATCAATTTATTCAAATCTGAATTTCTTGAGTTATTGATAAGCAGACCGTACTGGTCTCAAATCGCTGCTATGAATAGGATAGTTACCATAATTTGTACCTAGTAAACTGTTAATACTGAATAAACTATCACCTTTGATATGAATGTTTAACGAACTACCTCATAATAATAATAAACGATCAACTTGTTAGTAGTTTGAATACATATTTATTACTTTTTTAAAAATGGTTATATCTAAAGTTGGTTATCAAGTGTCCACCTAAAAATAAAAATAATATAAAATATATAAAAAATAACAAATATAAAATGTATGATTAGGTGTATGGCTAAAGGTACATCTACTACTAACCACCGAAGGTTTATACCAGTATATAAGTAAAACATGAGTTAGTCTTTTACCGTTTAATACTGGATTTTATAATAAACATCATTTTTTAACCGTGGAAGTGATTGTTGGATTCGGTTTCTACAAGCATCGGTCCTGTGGTGAACGGACACTTACTGGGGAGACTCTGTAGCTGTAAGTTTCTCAGGTCTATGTATAATGCCAACCCTGGAGGGCAATCGTGGTTCCATCTATGCTACTCCCGTGTTATGTGGTGCACCATTAATGCAGCTGGGGTCCTACCGGTGGACTAAAATTGTTCCTTCCTCAAGGTGGGTGAGCTGACAATTGCTGCTTCTTTCCTACCTCCCCTGTACTTGAGCTACTAGTTAAACCAGTTCAGCTGGTGCCACAGTCAGGGCTTTATCCCTCTTTGCCAATGGGACTGGCAACCAGCTCCCTCTTGTCAAACCATATACCTACATGCTCAACAGAGCCACCATTTGTATACTGACTACTGATTTTTATAAACATCAAGCAATGTAGCAGTATTTTCCAAATGTCTGACCATGCAATTTCGCCTAGCATATTTCTCTTCTGTAATGGAACTTGTATCTCTCAGCATTTAAGTGGAGAGACTATTTAGTTCTAAATCAGTAATAACTTCCTTCATTCTCTACTTCTCACTAAAACTCAATTCTGATGGCACCATTGCCTTTTTTTCCTGGTTGCAGTCCACTGTTGCCTAGTATAGTCAAAGCTGAATTTCTAAAGTGTCCCGGCCAAATTACCTCTATTCATTATGAACATCAGCTTGGGCCTTTGCTGAAAATAGGCCATACCTAGTAGGAATAACTTGCTTAATAGGAGCTAACTAAAATATATATATATATATATATATATATATATATATATATATATATATATATAAATATGTAGATATATTATTTTTCTTTTTGGCCGGTAGCTGAACTAGACCTCTGGGCCTCTATTCAATCACGGCCTAATTACAAAACTAGAAAGATGTATACCAGCACAGGATAATGTTACTGTATTGTACAATAGAGCAATAGTAAGGGCAGACCTTGACAATAACTATGTATAAAACAATACTAGTACCATTGTATACCACAATGTAATATATGCTCTGAGTCATCCTACAGGATTATAAGAAAACAGGTGGGAAAATGGTTAAAGAGAAGTAGGTTAGCTGCTAGGTCACAAATCCAGCACTTCTTCACTCACTTTGCTGCTAAAAGGTAATCTCTAAGCTGGAGAGGAAAGCAAGGGTGAATTCCAAATAGTTGGCCCCATGTGAAAATTCTCTCAACTCAGGTCAGAGTGTGGAATGTCAATTGTAAAATGTCATTTTCCAAAAGTCTATAATTGTAGGACAGTCTTAAAAAAGCATTTTATTAAAGTTTCCTCTGCTACATACCCTTTTATAAAACATTATCTTTCTGCTACAAATTTTGGTTTAATTTCAGCTTTTGTAGATGTTTCTTTAAAATATTCACCAAATGAAATGTGATAAATCACTTCTTTTCTGCAATATTCCCTATTTATTTAATTATCAGTCGTTATCTGTTATCTAACAGTTCTCATCCTGATATTGTATTTGTACCATTTACAATTCTCTTCCTTCCCTATTTACATTTCAGGACTTCAGTTTCAGACTTTTAATCTTTTTTATATATCATGCAATGTTGTACATGTTTTCTTGTCTTTCCTTATGTACTTCCCCAATGTAATTAACAGTTCTTTCTATCACCATGCTTTACAGGTATCCTTTACAAAACTTGAAAATATAATGCATATTTATCAGTGCATAACACACTACTGAGTTAATCATTCCCAAGCTCCATTCTCCCTGTCTGTAGTATAATATCCCTTGTTCTATAGGATTCAAATGTTAATCCCAGGTAACAGAAAATGTATCCCTGCAACTTTTCTAATGCTTTTAATGCACATAATATACCTATATAACCTCTAAATCTCAACAAAAAATATGTTATGAAATATACTTTCATTTTTATAGGGCATACTGTATAATTTCTGCACGTTAGCTACTTTCATTTTTATGAACCTATGAACCTATTTATAATTCTTTCCAATTTAGTTAACATCAGTTCCCTTCCCCAAATATAACGCCTAAAGCATTGATTACTTGTTCATTAAAATATGTATCTATTCAACTTTAACTCTTACATTTCCACATTTAAACATATCAATATTTTAAGTCCCCTTGTAGAAAATCCATCATGTTAGGTACTAGTTTACCATCTTTAACTGTTATTACTAGATCATAGTTCACTAAGTCTGGGACTTGGACTCCTGCACAATTTCTGTTTCCATTTTTTCAGCATAAACTGCATGCTTAAAGAGGGACCGTAGCTTACAATAATTTTTAATCTATAGCTTTTTTCCTTCCAGTCATTCGCTAAAAAAATCATATTGCTAATTTATTATCAGATTTTTCATATTGCTAATTACCAGATTTTTAGTTTTCCCCAAGCCATGAGTTTCCCTATATTTCATATTTCTCTATTACCTATATTAGAAAAAAAGCCTTAGAAATGTCACATGCAGTTCACTTGGCAATAGCTATTATATTATTCCATTTAATGCTTCTCTGTCTGCAATAACTGATATCCATTTTTACCCTCTTCATATACTTCCTCCTCTAAAATGTTTCCTAACATTTCTCTAATTCGTATCATCCTTAGGATTTTGTGATCTTTAACTAATGCAAAAGGTGTCCATTTCCTCAGGTGTTCCGTTTCTTCTTTTCCACATAAACTATACTAAACTGCACAGTAAATTTTCTGCTTTAATTGCCTCACTTAGCCACTCATTTAATATTTCTATGAACAATTTATTTTTGTTACATTAAGTTTATTGTAAAACATAACCGCAGCCTTCATTTTCAAGAGAATTATCTTTTTTTTACTCACTTCAACGTATCTTCTTATTCATTCCATGTAGGTAACCATTTGAAATATTAGTACCTACTTCAGAGAGTCCTGCAATGAGGAGACTGAATGGCCAAAAAAAATGGACTTGCATGTACCAAGTCTGAGTTGTCCATCTCTTGAAATATTCCCTTTTCTCTGAAGTATGGTGATCTCAGAGTAACTATACATAAGTTTGGGGGTGTGGAGGATTGCCCCCAATATCAGAGTTCCCCTGCAAAAAAGAAGTTTAAGAGAAAAGCACAATGTTCAAGATTAACTCTTCTCCTGCATTTTTTATCTTTTTTTAAGGCATTTCAGCACTCAGCATTTCAAATGCCAATATTTCAGTAAGGAGCTTTCAAGGTAATCTGTTTTTCTAATTCTTTGACATCTTCTAGGATTATTTTTTTTCACTTTCTTACCCCTGAAATGTCTGTTCTGCTTTATCTCTTTTCAGTTTTATTTAGTAATGTATTACTACGTGCATGACTTCTTCCGGTTTGCTCTGCACTATCCTATCTTTTATATAGTCTGGCTACCAGTTCTGTCTGTTAATTCTATAACTTAAATTCTTCTTTCCTCCCTGACATATTTCTTCTTCTTTAGTCAACCCTCCATTCTTTCCTTATTCATTCTGTAAATGCCTTACTCCATTCTATAATTGTGCATGGGTATTCATTAACAGGCCCAGAGTGATCCATACAGCTAAAGCTACAAAGGCCCCATTCCCACAAAGTGGTATTTTGTAATTCAAAGACATGTTAGATATGATGAGGAAAGACCTCATTATTGTCTCATTTGCATGTCTCTGAATTGCTATTAACTACTGCAGTGTGCAGATCAGTAATTCCACAGAAGTTAACTTCGGTGGCT